>NW_027472883.1:0-189287 GCF_030347505.1 Rhynchophorus ferrugineus
GTGTAAATTATCGATAGTCCATATCTCGGAAACTATAAGAGATAATGCAATTTGGCAACCGGCAATGTAATTAGCATGCCGAATATTACTTGGAATGTGAATTGGAACAAAATCGCCAATAGATAAGACCATTTTACAATTTGGGCCCAAGTTAGAAGCAGAGCCTAAGGTGTAAATTATCGATAGTCCATATCTCGGAAACTATAAGAGATAATGCAATTTGGCAACCGGCAATGTAATTAGCATGCCGAATATTACTTGGAATGTGAATTGGAACGAAATCGCCAATAGATAAGACCATTTTACAATTTGGGCCCAAGTTAGAAGCAGAGCCTAAGGTGTAAATTATCGATAGTCCATATCTCGGAAACTATAAGAGATAATGCAATTTGGCAACCGGCAATGTAATTAGCATGCCGAATATTACTTGGAATGTGAATTGGAACGAAATCGCCAATAGATAAGACCATTTTACAATTTGGGCCCAACTTAGAAGCAGAGCCTAAGGTGTAAATTATTGATAGTCCATATCTCGGAAACTATAAGAGATAATGCAATTTCGCAACCGGCAATGTAATTAGCATGCCGAATATCACTTGGAATGTGAATTGGGACGAAATCGCCAATAGATAAGACCATTTTACAATTTGGGCCCAAGTTAGAAGCAGAGCCTAAGGTGTAAATTATCGATAGTCCATATCTCGGAAACTATAAGAGATAATGCAATTTGGCAACCGGCAATGTAATTAGCATGCCGAATATTACTTGGAATGTGAATTGGAACGAAATCGCCAATAGATAAGACCATTTTACAATTTGGGCCCAAGTTAGAAGCAGAGCCTAAGGTGTAAATTATCGATAGTCCATATCTCGGAAACTATAAGAGATAATGCAATTTGGCAACCGGCAATGTAATTAGCATGCCGAATATTACTTGGAATGTGAATTGGAACGAAATCGCCAATAGATAAGACCATTTTACAATTTGGGCCCAAGTTAGAAGCAGAGCCTAAGGTGTAAATTATCGATAGTCCATATCTCGGAAACTATAAGAGATAATGCAATTTGGCAACCGGCAATGTAATTAGCATGCCGAATATTACTTGGAATGTGAATTGGAACGAAATCGCCAGTAGATAAGACCATTTTACAATTTGGGCCCAAGTTATAAGCAGAGCCTATGGTGTAAATTATCGATAGTCCATATCTCGGAAACTATAAGAGATAATGCAATTTGGCAACCGGCAATGTAATTAGCATGCCGAATATTACTTGGAATGTGAATTGAAACGAAATCGCCAATAGATAAGACCATTTTACAATTTGGGCCCAAGTTAGAAGCAGAGCCTAAGGTGTAAATTATCGATAGTCCATATCTCGGAAACTATAAGAGATAATGCAATTTGGCAACCGGCAATGTAATTAGGATGCCGAATATTACTTGGAATGTGAATTGGAACGAAATCGCCAATAGATAAGACCATTTTACGATTTGGGCCCAAGTTAGAAGCAGAGCCTAAGGTGTAAATTATCGATAGTCCATATCTCGGAAACTATAAGAGATAATGCAATTTGGCAACCGGCAATGTAATTAGCATGCCGAATATTACTTGGAATGTGAATTGGAACGAAATCGCCAATAGATAAGACCATTTTACAATTTGGGCCCAAGTTAGAAGCAGAGCCTAAGGTGTAAATTATCGATAGTCCATATCTCGGAAACTATAAGAGATAATGCAATTTGGCAACCGGCAATGTAATTAGCATGCCGAATATTACTTGGAATGTGAATTGTAACGAAATCGCCAATAGATAAGACCATTTTACCATTTGGGCCCAAGTTAGAAGCAGAGCCTAAGGTGTAAATTATCGATAGTCCATATCTCGGAAACTATAAGAGATAATGCAATTTGGCAACCGGCAAAGTAATTAGCATGCCGAATATTACTTGGAATGTGAATTGGAACGAAATCGCCAATAGATAAGACCATTTTACAATTTGGGCCCAAGTTAGAAGCAGAGCCTAAGGTGTAAATTATCGATAGTCCATATCTCGGAAACTATAAGAGATAATGCAATTTCGCAACCGGCAATGTAATTAGCATCCGAATATTACTTGGAGTGTGAATTGGAACGAAATCGCCAATAGATAAGACCATTTTACAATTTGGGCCCAAGTTAGAAGCAGAGCCTAAGGTGTAAATTATCGATAGTCCATATCTCGGAAACTATAAGAGATAATGCAATTTGGCAACCGGCAATGTAATTAGCATGCCGAATATTACTTGGAATGTGAATTGGAACGAAATCGCCAATAGATAAGACCATTTTACAATTTGGGCCCAAGTTAGAAGCAGAGCCTAAGGTGTAAATTATCGATAGTCCATATCTCGGAAACTATAAGAGATAATGCAATTTGGCAACCGGCAATGTAATTAGCATGCCGAGTATTACTTGGAATGTGAATTGGAACGAAATCGCCAATAGATAAGACCATTTTACAATTTGGGCCCAAGTTAGAAGCAGAGCCTAAGGTGTAAATTATCGATAGTCCATATCTCGGAAACTATAAGAGATAATGCAATTTGGCAACCGGCAATGTAATTAGCATGCCGAATATTACATGGAATGTGAATTGGAACGAAATCGCCAATAGATAAGACCATTTTACAATTTGGGCCCAAGTTAGAAGCAGAGCCTAAGGTGTAAATTATTGATAGTCCATATCTCGGAAACTATAAGAGATAATGCAATTTCGCAATCGGCAATGTAATTAGCATGCCGAATATCACTTGGAATGTGAATTGGGACGAAATCGCCAATAGATAAGACCATTTTACAATTTGGGCCCAAGTTAGAAGCAGAGCCTAAGGTGTAAATTATCGATAGTCCATATCTCGGAAACTATAAGAGATAATGCAATTTGGCAACCGGCAATGTAATAAGCATGCCGAATATTACTTGGAATGTGAATTGGAACGAAATCGCCAATAGATAAGACCATTATACAATTTGTCCCCAAGTTAGAAGCAGAGCCTAAGGTGTAAATTATCGAGAGTCCAGATCTCGGAAACTATAAGAGATAATGCAATTTGGCAACCGGCAATGTAATTAGCATGCCGAATATTACTTGGAATGTGAATTGGAACGAAATCGCCAATAGATAAGACCATTTTACAATTTGGGCCCAAGTTAGAAGCAGAGCCTAAGGTGTAAATTATCGATAGTCCATATCTCGGAAACTATAAGAGATAATGCAATTTGGCAACCGGCAATGTAATTAGCATGCCGAGTATTACTTGGAATGTGAATTGGAACGAAATCGCCAATAGATAAGACCATTTTACAATTTGGGCCCAAGTTAGAAGCAGAGCCTAAGGTGTAAATTATTGATAGTCCATATCTCGGAAACTATAAGAGATAATGCAATTTCGCAATCGGCAATGTAATTAGCATGCCGAATATCACTTGGAATGTGAATTGGGACGAAATCGCCAATAGATAAGACCATTTTACAATTTGGGCCCAAGTTAGAAGCAGAGCCTAAGGTGTAAATTATCGATAGTCCATATCTCGGAAACTATAAGAGATAATGCAATTTGGCAACCGGCAATGTAATTAGCATGCCGAATATTACATGGAATGTGAATTGGAACGAAATCGCCAATAGATAAGACCATTTTACAATTTGGGCCCAAGTTAGAAGCAGAGCCTAAAGTGTAAATTATTGATAGTCCATATCTCGGAAACTATAAGAGATAATGCAATTTCGCAATCGGCAATGTAATTAGCATGCCGAATATCACTTGGAATGTGAATTGGGACGAAATCGCCAATAGATAAGACCATTTTACAATTTGGGCCCAAGTTAGAAGCAGAGCCTAAGGTGTAAATTATCGATAGTCCATATCTCGGAAACTATAAGAGATAATGCAATTTGGCAACCGGCAATGTAATTAGCATGCCGAATATTACTTGGAATGTGAATTGGAACGAAATCGCCAATAGATAAGACCATTATACAATTTGGGCCCAAGTTAGAAGCAGAGCCTAAGGTGTAAATTATCGAGAGTCCAGATCTCGGAAACTATAAGAGATAATGCAATTTGGCAACCGGCAATGTAATTAACATGCCGAATATTACTTGGAATGTGAATTGGAACGAAATCGCCAATAGATAAGACCATTTTACAATTTGGGCCCAAGTTAGAAGCAGAGCCTAAGGTGTAAATTATCGATAGTCCATATCTCGGAAACTATAAGAGATAATGCAATTTGGCAACCGGCAATGTAATTAGCATGCCGAATATTACTTGGAATGTGAATTGGAACGAAATCGCCAATGGATAAGACCATTTTACAATTTGGGCCCAAGTTAGAAGCAGAGCCTAAGGTGTAAATTATCGATAGTCCATATCTCGGAAACTATAAGAGATAATGCAATTTGGCAACCGCAATGTAATTAGCATGCCGAATATTACTTGGAATGTGAATTGGAACGAAATCGCCAATAGATAAGACGATTTTACAATTTGGGCCCAAGTTAGAAGCAGAGCCTAAGATGTAAATTATAGATAGTCCATATCTCGGAAACTATAAGAGATAATGCAATTTGGCAACCGGCAATGTAATTAGCATGCCGAATATTACTTGGAATGTGAATTGGAACGAAATCGCCAATAGATAAGACCATTTTACAATTTGGGCCCAAGTTAGAAGCAAAGCCTAAGGTGTAAATTATCGATAGTCCATATCTCGGAAACTATAAGAGATAATGCAATTTGGCAACCGGTAATGTAATTAGCATGCCGAATATTACTTGGAATGTGAATTGGAACGAAATCGCCAATAGGTAAGACCATTTTACAATTTGGGCCCAAGTTAGAAGCAGAGCCTAAGGTGTAAATAATCGATAGTCCATATCTCGGAAACTATAAGAGATAATGCAATTTGGCAACCGGAAATGTAATTAGCATGCCGAATATTACTTGGAATGTGAATTGGAACGAAATCGCCAATAGAGAAGACCATTTTACAATTTGGGCCCAAGTTAGAAGCAGAGCCTAAGGTGTAAATTATCGATAGTCCATATCTCGGAAACTATAAGAGATAATGCAATTTGGCAACCGGCAATGTAATTAGCATGCCGAATATTACTTGGAATGTGAATTGGAACGAAATCGCCAATAGAGAAGACCATTTTACAATTTGGGCCCAAGTTAGAAGCAGAGCCTAAGGTGTAAATTATCGATAGTCCATATCTCGGAAACTATAAGAGATAATGCAATTTGGCAACCGGCAATGTAATTAGCATGCCGAATATTACTTGGAATGTGAATTGGAACGAAATCGCCAATAGAGAAGACCATTTTACAATTTGGGCCCAAGTTAGAAGCAGAGACTAAGGTGTAAATTATCGATAGTCCATATCTCGGAAACTATAAGAGATAATGCAATTTGGCAACCGGCAATGTAATTAGCATGCCGAATATTACTTGGAATGTGAATTGGAACGAAATCGCCAATAGATAAGACCATTTTACAATTTGGGCCCAAGTTAGAAGCAGAGCCTAAGGTGTAAATTATCGATACTCCATATCTCGGAAACTATAAGAGATAATGCAATTTGGCAACCGGCAATGTAATTAGCATGCCGAATATTACTTGGAATGTGAATATTACTTGGAATGTGAATTGGAACGAAATCGCCAATAGATAAGACCATTTTACAATTTGGGCCCAAGTTAGAAGCAGAGCCTAAGGTGTAAATTATCGATAGTCCATATCTCGGAAACTATAAGAGATAATGCAATTTGGCAACCGGCAATGTAATTAGCATGCCGAGTATTACTTGGAATGTGAATTGGAACGAAATCGCCAATAGATAAGACCATTTTACAATTTGGGCCCAAGTTAGAAGAAGAGCCTAAGGTGTAAATTATCGATAGTCCATATCTCGGAAACTATAAGAGATAATGCAATTTGGCAACCGGCAATGTAATTAGCATGCCGAATATTACTTGGAATGTGAATTGGAATGAAATCGCCAATAGATAAGACCATTTTACAATTTGGGCCCAAGTTAGAAGCAGAGCCTAAGGTGTAAATTATCGATAGTCCATATCTCGGAAACTATAAGAGATAATGCAATTTGGCAACCGGCAATGTAATTAGCATGCCGAATATTATTTGGAATGTGAATTGGAACGAAATCGCCAATAGATAAGACCATTTTACAATTTGGGCCCAAGTTAGAAGCAGAGCCTAAGGTGTAAATTATCGATAGTCCATATCTCGGAAACTATAAGAGATAATGCAATTTGGCAACCGGCAATGTAATTAGCATGCCGAGTATTACTTGGAATGTGAATTGGAACGAAATCGCCAATAGATAAGGCCATTTTACAATTTGGGCCCAAGTTAGAAGCAGAGCCTAAGGTGTAAATTATCGATAGTCCATATCTCGGAAACTATAAGAGATAATGCAATTTGGCAACCGGCAATGTAATTAGCATGCCGAGTATTACTTGGAATGTGAATTGGAACGAAATCGCCAATAGATAAGACCATTTTACAATTTGGGCCCAAGTTAGAAGCAGAGCCTAAGGTGTAAATTATTGATAGTCCATATCTCGGAAACTATAAGAGATAATGCAATTTGGCAACCGGCAATGTAATTAGCATGCCGAATATTACTTGGAATGTGAATTGGAACGAAATCGCCAATAGATAAGACCATTTTACAATTTGGGCCCAAGTTAGAAGCAGAGCCTAAGGTGTAAATTATTGATAGTCCATATCTCGGAAACTATAAGAGATAATGCAATTTCGCAACCGGCAATGTAATTAGCATGCCGAATATTACTTGGGGTGTGAATTGGAACGAAATCGCCAATAGGTAAGACCATTTTACAATTTGGGCCCAAGTTAGAAGCAGAGCCTAAGGTGTAAATTATTGATAGTCCATATCTCGGAAACTATAAGAGATAATGCAATTTGGCAACCGGCAATGGAATTAGCATGCCGAATATTACTTGGAATGTGAATTGGAACGAAATCGCCAATAGATAAGACCATTTTACAATTTGGGCCCAAGTTAGAAGCAGAGCCTAAGGTGTAAATTATTGATAGTCCATATCTCGGAAACTATAAGAGATAATGCAATTTCGCAACCGGCAATGTAATTAGCATGCCGAATATTACTTGGGGTGTGAATTGGAACGAAATCGCCAATAGGTAAGACCATTTTACAATTTGGGCCCAAGTTAGAAGCAGAGCCTAAGGTGTAAATTATCGATAGTCCATATCCCGGAAACTATAAGAGATAATGCAATTTGGCAACCGGCAATGTAATTAGCATGCCGAATATTACTTGGAATGTGAATTGGAACGAAATCGCCAATAGATAAGGCCATTTTACAATTTGGGCCCAAGTTAGAAGCAGAGCCTAAGGTGTAAATTATCGATAGTCCATATCTCGGAAACTATAAGAGATAATGCAATTTGGCAACCGGCAATGTAATTAGCATGCCGAATATTACTTGGAATGTGAATTGGAACGAAATCGCCAATAGATAAGACCATTTTACAATTTGGGCCCAAGTTAGAAGCAGAGCCTAAGGTGTAAATTATTGATAGTCCATATCTCGGAAACTATAAGAGATAATGCAATTTGGCAACCGGCAATGTAATTAGCATGCCGAATATTACTTGGAATGTGAATTGGAACGAAATCGCCAATAGATAAGACCATTTTACAATTTGGGCCCAAGTTAGAAGCAGAGCCTAAGGTGTAAATTATCGATAGTCCATATCTCGGAAACTATAAGAGATAATGCAATTTGGCAACCGGCAATGTAATTGGCATGCCGAATATTACTTGGAATGTGAATTGGAACGAAATCGCCAATAGATAAGACCATTTTACAATTTGGGCCCAAGTTAGAAGCAGAGCCTAAGGTGTAAATTATCGATAGTCCATATCTCGGAAACTATAAGAGATAATGCAATTTGGCAACCGGCAATGTAATTAGCATGCCGAATATTACTTGGAATGTGAATTGGAACGAAATCGCCAATAGATAAGACCATTTTACAATTTGTGCCCAACTTAGAAGCAGAGCCTAAGGTGTAAATTATTGATAGTCCATATCTCGGAAACTATAAGAGATAATGCAATTTCGCAACCGGCAATGTAATTAGCATGCCGAATATCACTTGGAATGTGAATTGGGACGAAATCGCCAATAGATAAGACCATTTTACAATTTGGGCCCAAGTTAGAAGCAGAGCCTAAGGTGTAAATTATCGATAGTCCATATCTCGGAAACTATAAGAGATAATGCAATTTGGCAACCGGCAATGTAATTAGCATGCCGAATATTACTTGGAATGTGAATTGGAACGAAATCGCCAATAGATAAGACCATTATACAATTTGGGCCCAAGTTAGAAGCAGAGCCTAAGGTGTAAATTATCGAGAGTCCAGATCTCGGAAACTATAAGAGATAATGCAATTTGGCAACCGGCAATGTAATTAACATGCCGAATATTACTTGGAATGTGAATTGGAACGAAATCGCCAATAGATAAGACCATTTTACAATTTGGGCCCAAGTTAGAAGCAGAGCCTAAGGTGTAAATTATCGATAGTCCATATCTCGGAAACTATAAGAGATAATGCAATTTGGCAACCGGCAATGTAATTAGCATGCCGAATATTACTTGGAATGTGAATTGGAACGAAATCGCCAATGGATAAGACCATTTTACAATTTGGGCCCAAGTTAGAAGCAGAGCCTAAGGTGTAAATTATCGATAGTCCATATCTCGGAAACTATAAGAGATAATGCAATTTGGCAACCGGCAATGTAATTAGCATGCCGAATATTACTTGGAATGTGAATTGGAACGAAATCGCCAATAGATAAGACGATTTTACAATTTGGGCCCAAGTTAGAAGCAGAGCCTAAGATGTAAATTATAGATAGTCCATATCTCGGAAACTATAAGAGATAATGCAATTTGGCAACCGGCAATGTAATTAGCATGCCGAATATTACTTGGAATGTGAATTGGAACGAAATCGCCAATAGATAAGACCATTTTACAATTTGGGCCCAAGTTAGAAGCAAAGCCTAAGGTGTAAATTATCGATAGTCCATATCTCGGAAACTATAAGAGATAATGCAATTTGGCAACCGGTAATGTAATTAGCATGCCGAATATTACTTGGAATGTGAATTGGAACGAAATCGCCAATAGGTAAGACCATTTTACAATTTGGGCCCAAGTTAGAAGCAGAGCCTAAGGTGTAAATAATCGATAGTCCATATCTCGGAAACTATAAGAGATAATGCAATTTGGCAACCGGAAATGTAATTAGCATGCCGAATATTACTTGGAATGTGAATTGGAACGAAATCGCCAATAGAGAAGACCATTTTACAATTTGGGCCCAAGTTAGAAGCAGAGCCTAAGGTGTAAATTATCGATAGTCCATATCTCGGAAACTATAAGAGATAATGCAATTTGGCAACCGGCAATGTAATTAGCATGCCGAATATTACTTGGAATGTGAATTGGAACGAAATCGCCAATAGAGAAGACCATTTTACAATTTGGGCCCAAGTTAGAAGCAGAGCCTAAGGTGTAAATTATCGATAGTCCATATCTCGGAAACTATAAGAGATAATGCAATTTGGCAACCGGCAATGTAATTAGCATGCCGAATATTACTTGGAATGTGAATTGGAACGAAATCGCCAATAGAGAAGACCATTTTACAATTTGGGCCCAAGTTAGAAGCAGAGACTAAGGTGTAAATTATCGATAGTCCATATCTCGGAAACTATAAGAGATAATGCAATTTGGCAACCGGCAATGTAATTAGCATGCCGAATATTACTTGGAATGTGAATTGGAACGAAATCGCCAATAGATAAGACCATTTTACAATTTGGGCCCAAGTTAGAAGCAGAGCCTAAGGTGTAAATTATCGATACTCCATATCTCGGAAACTATAAGAGATAATGCAATTTGGCAACCGGCAATGTAATTAGCATGCCGAATATTACTTGGAATGTGAATTGGAACGAAATCGCCAATAGATAAGACCATTTTACAATTTGGGCCCAAGTTAGAAGCAGAGCCTAAGGTGTAAATTATCGATAGTCCATATCTCGGAAACTATAAGAGATAATGCAATTTGGCAACCGGCAATGTAATTAGCATGCCGAGTATTACTTGGAATGTGAATTGGAACGAAATCGCCAATAGATAAGACCATTTTACAATTTGGGCCCAAGTTAGAAGAAGAGCCTAAGGTGTAAATTATCGATAGTCCATATCTCGGAAACTATAAGAGATAATGCAATTTGGCAACCGGCAATGTAATTAGCATGCCGAATATTACTTGGAATGTGAATTGGAATGAAATCGCCAATAGATAAGACCATTTTACAATTTGGGCCCAAGTTAGAAGCAGAGCCTAAGGTGTAAATTATCGATAGTCCATATCTCGGAAACTATAAGAGATAATGCAATTTGGCAACCGGCAATGTAATTAGCATGCCGAATATTATTTGGAATGTGAATTGGAACGAAATCGCCAATAGATAAGACCATTTTACAATTTGGGCCCAAGTTAGAAGCAGAGCCTAAGGTGTAAATTATCGATAGTCCATATCTCGGAAACTATAAGAGATAATGCAATTTGGCAACCGGCAATGTAATTAGCATGCCGAGTATTACTTGGAATGTGAATTGGAACGAAATCGCCAATAGATAAGGCCATTTTACAATTTGGGCCCAAGTTAGAAGCAGAGCCTAAGGTGTAAATTATCGATAGTCCATATCTCGGAAACTATAAGAGATAATGCAATTTGGCAACCGGCAATGTAATTAGCATGCCGAATATTACTTGGAATGTGAATTGGAACGAAATCGCCAATAGATAAGACCATTTTACAATTTGGGCCCAAGTTAGAAGCAGAGCCTAAGGTGTAAATTATTGATAGTCCATATCTCGGAAACTATAAGAGATAATGCAATTTGGCAACCGGCAATGTAATTAGCATGCCGAATATTACTTGGAATGTGAATTGGAACGAAATCGCCAATAGATAAGACCATTTTACAATTTGGGCCCAAGTTAGAAGCAGAGCCTAAGGTGTAAATTATTGATAGTCCATATCTCGGAAACTATAAGAGATAATGCAATTTCGCAACCGGCAATGTAATTAGCATGCCGAATATTACTTGGGGTGTGAATTGGAACGAAATCGCCAATAGGTAAGACCATTTTACAATTTGGGCCCAAGTTAGAAGCAGAGCCTAAGGTGTAAATTATTGATAGTCCATATCTCGGAAACTATAAGAGATAATGCAATTTGGCAACCGGCAATGGAATTAGCATGCCGAATATTACTTGGAATGTGAATTGGAACGAAATCGCCAATAGATAAGACCATTTTACAATTTGGGCCCAAGTTAGAAGCAGAGCCTAAGGTGTAAATTATTGATAGTCCATATCTCGGAAACTATAAGAGATAATGCAATTTCGCAACCGGCAATGTAATTAGCATGCCGAATATTACTTGGGGTGTGAATTGGAACGAAATCGCCAATAGGTAAGACCATTTTACAATTTGGGCCCAAGTTAGAAGCAGAGCCTAAGGTGTAAATTATCGATAGTCCATATCCCGGAAACTATAAGAGATAATGCAATTTGGCAACCGGCAATGTAATTAGCATGCCGAATATTACTTGGAATGTGAATTGGAACGAAATCGCCAATAGATAAGGCCATTTTACAATTTGGGCCCAAGTTAGAAGCAGAGCCTAAGGTGTAAATTATCGATAGTCCATATCTCGGAAACTATAAGAGATAATGCAATTTGGCAACCGGCAATGTAATTAGCATGCCGAATATTACTTGGAATGTGAATTGGAACGAAATCGCCAATAGATAAGACCATTTTACAATTTGGGCCCAAGTTAGAAGCAGAGCCTAAGGTGTAAATTATTGATAGTCCATATCTCGGAAACTATAAGAGATAATGCAATTTGGCAACCGGCAATGTAATTAGCATGCCGAATATTACTTGGAATGTGAATTGGAACGAAATCGCCAATAGATAAGACCATTTTACAATTTGGGCCCAAGTTAGAAGCAGAGCCTAAGGTGTAAATTATCGATAGTCCATATCTCGGAAACTATAAGAGATAATGCAATTTGGCAACCGGCAATGTAATTAGCATGCCGAATATTACTTGGAATGTGAATTGGAACGAAATCGCCAATAGATAAGACCATTTTACAATTTGGGCCCAAGTTAGAAGCAGAGCCTAAGGTGTAAATTATCGATAGTCCATATCTCGGAAACTATAAGAGATAATGCAATTTGGCAACCGGCAATGTAATTAGCATGCCGAATATTACTTGGAATGTGAATTGGAACGAAATCGCCAATAGATAAGACCATTTTACAATTTGTGCCCAACTTAGAAGCAGAGCCTAAGGTGTAAATTATTGATAGTCCATATCTCGGAAACTATAAGAGATAATGCAATTTCGCAACCGGCAATGTAATTAGCATGCCGAATATCACTTGGAATGTGAATTGGGACGAAATCGCCAATAGATAAGACCATTTTACAATTTGGGCCCAAGTTAGAAGCAGAGCCTAAGGTGTAAATTATCGATAGTCCATATCTCGGAAACTATAAGAGATAATGCAATTTGGCAACCGGCAATGTAATTAGCATGCCGAATATTACTTGGAATGTGAATTGGAACGAAATCGCCAATAGATAAGACCATTTTACAATTTGGGCCCAAGTTAGAAGCAGAGCCTAAGGTGTAAATTATTGATAGTCCATATCTCGGAAACTATAAGAGATAATGCAATTTCGCAACCGGCAATGTAATTAGCATGCCGAATATTACTTGGGGTGTGAATTGGAACGAAATCGCCAATAGGTAAGACCATTTTACAATTTGGGCCCAAGTTAGAAGCAGAGCCTAAGGTGTAAATTATCGATAGTCCATATCCCGGAAACTATAAGAGATAATGCAATTTGGCAACCGGCAATGTAATTAGCATGCCGAATATTACTTGGAATGTGAATTGGAACGAAATCGCCAATAGATAAGGCCATTTTACAATTTGGGCCCAAGTTAGAAGCAGAGCCTAAGGTGTAAATTATCGATAGTCCATATCTCGGAAACTATAAGAGATAATGCAATTTGGCAACCGGCAATGTAATTAGCATGCCGAATATTACTTGGAATGTGAATTGGAACGAAATCGCCAATAGATAAGACCATTTTACAATTTGGGCCCAAGTTAGAAGCAGAGCCTAAGGTGTAAATTATTGATAGTCCATATCTCGGAAACTATAAGAGATAATGCAATTTGGCAACCGGCAATGTAATTAGCATGCCGAATATTACTTGGAATGTGAATTGGAACGAAATCGCCAATAGATAAGACCATTTTACAATTTGGGCCCAAGTTAGAAGCAGAGCCTAAGGTGTAAATTATCGATAGTCCATATCTCGGAAACTATAAGAGATAATGCAATTTGGCAACCGGCAATGTAATTAGCATGCCGAATATTACTTGGAATGTGAATTGGAACGAAATCGCCAATAGATAAGACCATTTTACAATTTGGGCCCAAGTTAGAAGCAGAGCCTAAGGTGTAAATTATCGATAGTCCATATCTCGGAAACTATAAGAGATAATGCAATTTGGCAACCGGCAATGTAATTAGCATGCCGAATATTACTTGGAATGTGAATTGGAACGAAATCGCCAATAGATAAGACCATTTTACAATTTGTGCCCAACTTAGAAGCAGAGCCTAAGGTGTAAATTATTGATAGTCCATATCTCGGAAACTATAAGAGATAATGCAATTTCGCAACCGGCAATGTAATTAGCATGCCGAATATCACTTGGAATGTGAATTGGGACGAAATCGCCAATAGATAAGACCATTTTACAATTTGGGCCCAAGTTAGAAGCAGAGCCTAAGGTGTAAATTATCGATAGTCCATATCTCGGAAACTATAAGAGATAATGCAATTTGGCAACCGGCAATGTAATTAGCATGCCGAATATTACTTGGAATGTGAATTGGAACGAAATCGCCAATAGATAAGACCATTTTACAATTTGGGCCCAAGTTAGAAGCAGAGCCTAAGGTGTAAATTATCGATAGTCCATATCTCGGAAACTATAAGAGATAATGCAATTTGGCAACCGGCAATGTAATTAGCATGCCGAATATTACTTGGAATGTGAATTGGAACGAAATCGCCAATAGATAAGACCATTTTACAATTTGGGCCCAAGTTAGAAGCAGAGCCTAAGGTGTAAATTATCGATAGTCCATATCTCGGAAACTATAAGAGATAATGCAATTTGGCAACCGGCAATGTAATTAGCATGCCGAATATTACTTGGAATGTGAATTGGAACGAAATCGCCAATAGATAAGACCATTTTACAATTTGGGCCCAAGTTATAAGCAGAGCCTATGGTGTAAATTATCGATAGTCCATATCTCGGAAACTATAAGAGATAATGCAATTTGGCAACCGGCAATGTAATTAGCATGCCGAATATTACTTGGAATGTGAATTGGAACGAAATCGCCAATAGATAAGACCATTTTACAATTTGGGCCCAAGTTAGAAGCAGAGCCTAAGGTGTAAATTATCGATAGTCCATATCTCGGAAACTATAAGAGATAATGCAATTTGGCAACCGGCAATGTAACTAGCATGCCGAATATTACTTGGAATGTGAATTGGAACGAAATCGCCAATAGATAAGGCCATTTTACAATTTGGGCCCAAGTTAGAAGCAGAGCCTAAGGTGTAAATTATCGATAGTCCATATCTCGGAAACTATAAGAGATAATGCAATTTGGCAACCGGCAATGTAATTAGCATGCCGAATATTACTTGGAATGTGAATTGGAACGAAATCGCCAATAGATAAGACCATTTTACAATTTGGGCCCAAGTTAGAAGCAGAGTCTAAGGTGTAAATTATTGATAGTCCATATCTCGGAAACTATAAGAGATAATGCAATTTGGCAACCGGCAATGTAATTAGCATGCCGAATATTACTTGGAATGTGAATTGGAACGAAATCGCCAATAGATAAGACCATTTTACAATTTGGGCCCAAGTTAGAAGCAGAGCCTAAGGTGTAAATTATCGATAGTCCATATCTCGGAAACTATAAGAGATAATGCAATTTGGCAACCGGCAATATAATTAGCATGCCGAATATTACTTGGAATGTGAATTGGAACGAAATCGCCAATAGATAAGACCATTTTACAATTTGGGCCCAAGTTAGAAGCAGAGCCTAAGGTGTAAATTATCGATAGTCCATATCTCGGAAACTATAAGAGATAATGCAATTTGGCAACCGGCAATGTAATTAGCATGCCGAATATTACTTGGAATGTGAATTGGAACGAAATCGCCAATAGATAAGACCATTTTACAATTTGGGCCCAACTTAGAAGCAGAGCCTAAGGTGTAAATTATTGATAGTCCATATCTCGGAAACTATAAGAGATAATGCAATTTCGCAACCGGCAATGTAATTAGCATGCCGAATATCACTTGGAATGTGAATTGGGACGAAATCGCCAATAGATAAGGCCATTTTACAATTTGGGCCCAAGTTAGAAGCAGAGCCTAAGGTGTAAATTATCGATAGTCCATATCTCGGAAACTATAAGAGATAATGCAATTTGGCAACCGGCAATGTAATTAGCATGCCGAATATTACTTGGAATGTGAATTGGAACGAAATCGCCAATAGATAAGACCATTTTACAATTTGGGCCCAAGTTAGAAGCAGAGCCTAAGGTGTAAATTATCGATAGTCCATATCTCGGAAACTATAAGAGATAATGCAATTTGGCAACCGGCAATGTAATTAGCATGCCGAATATTACTTGGAATGTGAATTGGAACGAAATCGCCAATAGATAAGACCATTTTACAATTTGGGCCCAAGTTAGAAGCAGAGCCTAAGGTGTAAATTATCGATAGTCCATATCTCGGAAACTATAAGAGATAATGCAATTTGGCAACCGGCAATGTAATTAGCATGCCGAATATTACTTGGAATGTGAATTGGAACGAAATCGCCAATAGATAAGACCATTTTACAATTTGGGCCCAAGTTAGAAGCAGAGCCTAAGGTGTAAATTATCGATAGTCCATATCTCGGAAACTATAAGAGATAATGCAATTTGGCAACCGGCAATGTAATTAGCATGCCGAATATTACTTGGAATGTGAATTGGAACGAAATCGCCAATAGATAAGACCATTTTACAATTTGGGCCCAAGTTAGAAGCAGAGCCTAAGGTGTAAATTATCGATAGTCCATATCTCGGAAACTATAAGAGATAATGCAATTTGGCAACCGGCAATGTAATTAGCATGCCGAATATTACTTGGAATGTGAATTGGAACGAAATCGCCAATAGATAAGACCATTTTACAATTTGGGCCCAAGTTAGAAGCAGAGCCTAAGGTGTAAATTATCGATAGTCCATATCTCGGAAACTATAAGAGATAATGCAATTTGGCAACCGGCAATGTAATTAGCATGCCGAATATTACTTGGAATGTGAATTGGAACGAAATCGCCAATAGATAAGACCATTTTACAATTTGGGCCCAAGTTATAAGCAGAGCCTATGGTGTAAATTATCGATAGTCCATATCTCGGAAACTATAAGAGATAATGCAATTTGGCAACCGGCAATGTAATTAGCATGCCGAATATTACTTGGAATGTGAATTGGAACGAAATCGCCAATAGATAAGACCATTTTACAATTTGGGCCCAAGTTAGAAGCAGAGCCTAAGGTGTAAATTATCGATAGTCCATATCTCGGAAACTATAAGAGTTAATGCAATTTGGCAACCGGCAATGTAATTAGCATGCCGAATATTACTTGGAATGTGAATTGGAACGAAATCGCCAATAGATAAGACCATTTTACAATTTGGGCCCAAGTTAGAAGCAGAGCCTAAGGTGTAAATTATCGATAGTCCATATCTCGGAAACTATAAGAGATAATGCAATTTGGCAACCGGCAATGTAATTAGCATGCCGAATATTACTTGGAATGTGAATTGGAACGAAATCGCCAATAGATAAGACCATTTTACGATTTGGGCCCAAGTTAGAAGCAGAGCCTAAGGTGTAAATTATCGATAGTCCATATCTCGGAAACTATAAGAGATAATGCAATTTGGCAACCGGCAATGTAATTAGCATGCCGAATATTACTTGGAATGTGAATTGGAACGAAATCGCCAATAGATAAGACCATTTTACAATTTGGGCCCAAGTTAGAAGCAGAGCCTAAGGTGTAAATTATTGATAGTCCATATCTCGGAAACTATAAGAGATAATGCAATTTCGCAACCGGCAATGTAATTAGCATGCCGAATATTACTTGGGGTGTGAATTGGAACGAAATCGCCAATAGGTAAGACCATTTTACAATTTGGGCCCAAGTTAGAAGCAGAGCCTAAGGTGTAAATAATCGATAGTCCATATCTCGGAAACTATAAGAGATAATGCAATTTGGCAACCGGCAATGTAATTAGCATGCCGAATATTACTTGGAATGTGAATTGGAACGAAATCGCCAATAGATAAGGCCATTTTACAATTTGGGCCCAAGTTAGAAGCAGAGCCTAAGGTGTAAATTATCGATAGTCCATATCTCGGAAACTATAAGAGATAATGCAATTTGGCAACCGGTAATGTAATTAGCATGCCGAATATTACTTGGAATGTGAATTGGAACGAAATCGCCAATAGATAAGACCATTTTACAATTTGGGCCCAAGTTAGAAGCAGAGCCTAAGGTGTAAATTATTGATAGTCCATATCTCGGAAACTATAAGAGATAATGCAATTTCGCAACCGGCAATGTAATTAGCATGCCGAATATCACTTGGAATGTGAATTGGGACGAAATTGCCAATAGATAAGACCATTTTACAATTTGGGCCCAAGTTAGAAGCAGAGCCTAAGGTGTAAATTATCGATAGTCCATATCTCGGAAACTATAAGAGATAATGCAATTTGGCAACCGGCAATGTAATTAGCATGCCGAATATTACTTGGAATGTGAATTGGAACGAAATCGCCAATAGATAAGACCATTTTACAATTTGGGCCCAAGTTAGAAGCAGAGCCTAAGGTGTAAATTATCGATAGTACATATCTCGGAAACTATAAGAGATAATGCAATTTGGCAACCGGCAATGTAATTAGCATGCCGAATATTACTTGGAATGTGAATTGGAACGAAATCGCCAATAGATAAGACCATTTTACAATTTGGGCCCAAGTTGGAAGCAGAGCCTAAGGTGTAAATTATCGATAGTCCATATCTCGGAAACTATAAGAGATAATGCAATTTGGCAACCGGCAATGTAATTAGCATGCCGAATATTACTTGGATTGTGAATTGGAACGAAATCGCCAATAGATAAGACCATTTTACAATTTGGGCCCAAGTTAGAAGCAGAGCCTAAGGTGTAAATTATCGATAGTCCATATCTCGGAAACTATAAGAGTTAATGCAATCTGGCAACCGGCAATGTAATTAGCATGCCGAATATTACTTGGAATGTGAATTGGAACGAAATCGCCAATAGATAAGACCATTTTACAATTTGGGCCCAAGTTAGAAGCAGAGCCTAAGGTGTAAATTATCGATAGTCCATATCTCGGAAACTATAAGAGATAATGCAATTTGGCAACCGGCAATGTAATTAGCATGCCGAATATTACTTGGAATGTGAATTGGAACGAAATCGCCAATAGATAAGACCATTTTACGATTTGGGCCCAAGTTAGAAGCAGAGCCTAAGGTGTAAATTATCGATAGTCCATATCTCGGAAACTATAAGAGATAATGCAATTTGGCAACCGGCAATGTAATTAGCATGCCGAATATTACTTGGAATGTGAATTGGAACGAAATCGCCAATAGATAAGACCATTTTACAATTTGGGCCCAAGTTAGAAGCAGAGCCTAAGGTGTAAATTATCGATAGTCCATATCTCGGAAACTATAAGAGATAATGCAATTTGGCAACCGGCAATGTAATTAGCATGCCGAATATTACTTGGAGTGTGAATTGGAACGAAATCGCCAATAGATAAGACCATTTTACCATTTGGGCCCAAGTTAGAAGCAGAGCCTAAGGTGTAAATTATCGATAGTCCATATCTCGGAAACTATAAGAGATAATGCAATTTGGCAACCGGCAATGTAATTAGCATGCCGAATATTACATGGAATGTGAATTGGAACGAAATCGCCAATAGATAAGACCATTTTACAATTTGGGCCCAAGTTAGAAGCAGAGCCTAAGGTGTAAATTATTGATAGTCCATATCTCGGAAACTATAAGAGATAATGCAATTTCGCAATCGGCAATGTAATTAGCATGCCGAATATCACTTGGAATGTGAATTGGGACGAAATCGCCAATAGATAAGACCATTTTACAATTTGGGCCCAAGTTAGAAGCAGAGCCTAAGGTGTAAATTATCGATAGTCCATATCTCGGAAACTATAAGAGATAATGCAATTTGGCAACCGGCAATGTAATTAGCATGCCGAATATTACTTGGAATGTGAATTGGAACGAAATCGCCAATAGATAAGACCATTATACAATTTGGGCCCAAGTTAGAAGCAGAGCCTAAGGTGTAAATTATCGAGAGTCCAGATCTCGGAAACTATAAGAGATAATGCAATTTGGCAACCGGCAATGTAATTAGCATGCCGAATATTACTTGGAATGTGAATTGGAACGAAATCGCCAATAGATAAGACCATTTTACAATTTGGGCCCAAGTTAGAAGCAGAGCCTAAGGTGTAAATTATCGATAGTCCATATCTCGGAAACTATAAGAGATAATGCAATTTGGCAACCGGCAATGTAATTAGCATGCCGAGTATTACTTGGAATGTGAATTGGAACGAAATCGCCAATAGATAAGACCATTTTACAATTTGGGCCCAAGTTAGAAGCAGAGCCTAAGGTGTAAATTATCGATAGTCCATATCTCGGAAACTATAAGAGATAATGCAATTTGGCAACCGGCAATGTAATTAGCATGCCGAATATTACTTGGAATGTGAATTGGAACGAAATCGCCAATAGAAAAGACCATTTTACAATTTGGGCCCAACTTAGAAGCAAAGCCTAAGGTGTAAATTATTGATAGTCCATATCTCGGAAACTATAAGAGATAATGCAATTTCGCAACCGGCAATGTAATTAGCATGCCGAATATCACTTGGAATGTGAATTGGGACGAAATCGCCAATAGATAAGACCATTTTACAATTTGGGCCCAAATTAGAATCAGAGCCTAAGGTGTAAATTATCAATAGTCCATATCTCGGAAACTATAAGAGATAATGCAATTTGGCAACCGGCAATGTAATTAGCATGCCGAATATTACTTGGAATGTGAATTGGAACGAAATCGCCAATAGATAAGACCATTTTACAATTTGGGCCCAAGTTAGAAGCAGAGCCTAAGGTGTAAATTATCGATAGTCCATATCTCGGAAACTATAAGAGATAATGCAATTTGGCAACCGGCAATGTAATTAGCATGCCGAATATTACATGGAATGTGAATTGGAACGAAATCGCCAATAGATAAGACCATTTTACAATTTGGGCCCAAGTTAGAAGCAGAGCCTAAGGTGTAAATTATTGAGAGTCCATATCTCGGAAACTATAAGAGATAATGCAATTTGGCAACCGGCAATGGAATTAGCATGCCGAATATTACTTGGAATGTGAATTGGAACGAAATCGCCAATAGATAAGACCATTTTACAATTTGGGCCCAAGTTAGAAGCAGAGCCTAAGGTGTAAATTATTGATAGTCCATATCTCGGAAACTATAAGAGATAATGCAATTTCGCAACCGGCAATGTAATTAGCATGCCGAATATTACTTGGGGTGTGAATTGGAACGAAATCGCCAATAGGTAAGACCATTTTACAATTTGGGCCCAAGTTAGAAGCAGAGCCTAAGGTGTAAATTATCGATAGTCCATATCTCGGAAACTATAAGAGATAATGCAATTTGGCAACCGGCAATGTAATTAGCATGCCGAATATTACTTGGAATGTGAATTGGAACGAAATCGCCAATAGATAAGGCCATTTTACAATTTGGGCCCAAGTTAGAAGCAGAGCCTAAGGTGTAAATTATCGATAGTCCATATCTCGGAAACTATAAGAGATAATGCAATTTGGCAACCGGCAATGTAATTAGCATGCCGAATATTACTTGGAATGTGAATTGGAACGAAATCGCCAATAGATAAGACCATTTTACAATTTGGGCCCAAGTTAGAAGCAGAGCCTAAGGTGTAAATTATTGATAGTCCATATCTCGGAAACTATAAGAGATAATGCAATTTGGCAACCGGCAATGTAATTAGCATGCCGAATATTACTTGGAATGTGAATTGGAACGAAATCGCCAATAGATAAGACCATTTTACAATTTGGGCCCAAGTTAGAAGCAGAGCCTAAGGTGTAAATTATCGATAGTCCATATCTCGGAAACTATAAGAGATAATGCAATTTGGCAACCGGCAATGTAATTAGCATGCCGAATATTACTTGGAATGTGAATTGGAACGAAATCGCCAATAGATAAGACCATTTTACAATTTGGGCCCAAGTTAGAAGCAGAGCCTAAGGTGTAAATTATCGATAGTCCATATCTCGGAAACTATAAGAGATAATGCAATTTGGCAACCGGCAATGTAATTAGCATGCCGAATATTACTTGAAATGTGAATTGGAACGAAATCGCCAATAGATAAGACCATTTTACAATTTGGGCCCAACTTAGAAGCAGAGCCTAAGGTGTAAATTATTGATAGTCCATATCTCGGAAACTATAAGAGATAATGCAATTTCGCAACCGGCAATGTAATTAGCATGCCGAATATCACTTGGAATGTGAATTGGGACGAAATCGCCAATAGATAAGACCATTTTACAATTTGGGCCCAAGTTAGAAGCAGAGCCTAAGGTGTAAATTATCGATAGTCCATATCTCGGAAACTATAAGAGATAATGCAATTTGGCAACCGGCAATGTAATTAGCATGCCGAATATTACTTGGAATGTGAATTGGAACGAAATCGCCAATAGATAAGACCATTTTACAATTTGGGCCCAAGTTAGAAGCAGAGCCTAAGGTGTAAATTATCGATAGTCCATATCTCGGAAACTATAAGAGATAATGCAATTTGGCAACCGGCAATGTAATTAGCATGCCGAATATTACTTGGAATGTGAATTGGAACGAAATCGCCAATAGATAAGACCATTTTACAATTTGGGCCCAAGTTAGAAGCAGAGCCTAAGGTGTAAATTATCGATAGTCCATATCTCGGAAACTATAAGAGATAATGCAATTTGGCAACCGGCAATGTAATTAGCATGCCGAATATTACTTGGAATGTGAATTGGAACGAAATCGCCAGTAGATAAGACCATTTTACAATTTGGGCCCAAGTTATAAGCAGAGCCTATGGTGTAAATTATCGATAGTCCATATCTCGGAAACTATAAGAGATAATGCAATTTGGCAACCGGCAATGTAATTAGCATGCCGAATATTACTTGGAATGTGAATTGGAACGAAATCGCCAATAGATAAGACCATTTTACAATTTGGGCCCAAGTTAGAAGCAGAGCCTAAGGTGTAAATTATCGATAGTCCATATCTCGGAAACTATAAGAGATAATGCAATTTGGCAACCGGCAATGTAATTAGCATGCCGAATATTACTTGGAATGTGAATTGGAACGAAATCGCCAATAGATAAGACCATTTTACGATTTGGGCCCAAGTTAGAAGCAGAGCCTAAGGTGTAAATTATCGATAGTCCATATCTCGGAAACTATAAGAGATAATGCAATTTGGCAACCGGCAATGTAATTAGCATGCCGAATATTACTTGGAATGTGAATTGGAACGAAAGCGCCAATAGATAAGACCATTTTACAATTTGGGCCCAAGTTAGAAGCAGAGCCTAAGGTGTAAATTATCGATAGTCCATATCTCGGAAACTATAAGAGATAATGCAATTTGGCAACCGGCAATGTAATTAGCATGCCGAATATTACTTGGAATGTGAATTGGAACGAAATCGCCAATAGATAAGACCATTTTACCATTTGGGCCCAAGTTAGAAGCAGAGCCTAAGGTGTAAATTATCGATAGTCCATATCTCGGAAACTATAAGAGATAATGCAATTTGGCAACCGGCAATGTAATTAGCATGCCGAATATTACTTGGAATGTGAATTGGAACGAAATCGCCAATAGATAAGACCATTTTACAATTTGGGCCCAAGTTAGAAGCAGAGCCTAAGGTGTAAATTATCGATAGTCCATATCTCGGAAACTATAAGAGATAATGCAATTTCGCAACCGGCAATGTAATTAGCACCCGAATATTACTTGGAGTGTGAATTGGAACGAAATCGCCAATAGATAAGACCATTTTACAATTTGGGCCCAAGTTAGAAGCAGAGCCTAAGGTGTAAATTATCGATAGTCCATATCTCGGAAACTATAAGAGATAATGCAATTTGGCAACCGGCAATGTAATTAGCATGCCGAATATTACTTGGAATGTGAATTGGAACGAAATCGCCAATAGATAAGACCATTTTACAATTTGGGCCCAAGTTAGAAGCAGAGCCTAAGGTGTAAATTATCGATAGTCCATATCTCGGAAACTATAAGAGATAAAGCAATTTGGCAACCGGCAATGTAATTAGCATGCCGAGTATTACTTGGAATGTGAATTGGAACGAAATCGCCAATAGATAAGACCATTTTACAATTTGGGCCCAAGTTAGAAGCAGAGCCTAAGGTGTAAATTATCGATAGTCCATATCTCGGAAACTATAAGAGATAATGCAATTTGGCAACCGGCAATGTAATTAGCATGCCGAATATTACATGGAATGTGAATTGGAACGAAATCGCCAATAGATAAGACCATTTTACAATTTGGGCCCAAGTTAGAAGCAGAGCCTAAGGTGTAAATTATTGATAGTCCATATCTCGGAAACTATAAGAGATAATGCAATTTCGCAATCGGCAATGTAATTAGCATGCCGAATATCACTTGGAATGTGAATTGGGACGAAATCGCCAATAGATAAGACCATTTTACAATTTGGGCCCAAGTTAGAAGCAGAGCCTAAGGTGTAAATTATCGAGAGTCCAGATCTCGGAAACTATAAGAGATAATGCAATTTGGCAACCGGCAATGTAATTAGCATGCCGAATATTACTTGGAATGTGAATTGGAACGAAATCGCCAATAGATAAGACCATTTTACAATTTGGGCCCAAGTTAGAAGCAGAGCCTAAGGTGTAAATTATCGATAGTCCATATCTCGGAAACTATAAGAGATAATGCAATTTGGCAACCGGCAATGTAATTAGCATGCCGAGCATTACTTGGAATGTGAATTGGAACGAAATCGCCAATAGATAAGACCATTTTACAATTTGGGCCCAAGTTAGAAGCAGAGCCTAAGGTGTAAATTATCGATAGTCCATATCTCGGAAACTATAAGAGATAATGCAATTTGGCAACCGGCAATGTAATTAGCATGCCGAATATTACTTGGAATGTGAATTGGAACGAAATCGCCAATAGATAAGACCATTTTACAATTTGGGCCCAAGTTAGAAGCAGAGCCTAAGGTGTAAATTATTGATAGTCCATATCTCGGAAACTATAAGAGATAATGCAATTTGGCAACCGGCAATGTAATTAGCATGCCGAATATTACTTGGAATGTGAATTGGAACGAAATCGCCAATAGATAAGACCATTTTACAATTTGGGCCCAAGTTAGAAGCAGAGCTTAAGGTGTAAATTATCGATAGTCCATATCTCGGAAACTATAAGAGATAATGCAATTTGGCAACCGGCAATGTAATTAGCATGCCGAATATTACTTGGAATGTGAATTGGAACGAAATCGCCAATAGATAAGACCATTTTACAATTTGGGCCCAAGTTAGAAGCAGAGCCTAAGGTGTAAATTATCGATAGTCCATATCTCGGAAACTATAAGAGATAATGCAATTTGGCAACCGGCAATGTAATTAGCATGCCGAATATTACTTGGAATGTGAATTGGAACGAAATCGCCAATAGATAAGACCATTTTACAATTTGGGCCCAACTTAGAAGCAGAGCCTAAGGTGTAAATTATTGATAGTCCATATCTCGGAAACTATAAGAGATAATGCAATTTCGCAACCGGCAATGTAATTAGCATGCCGAATATCACTTGGAATGTGAATTGGGACGAAATCGCCAATAGATAAGACCATTTTACAATTTGGGCCCAAGTTAGAAGCAGAGCCTAAGGTGTAAATTATCGATAGTCCATATCTCGGAAACTATAAGAGATAATGCAATTTGGCAACCGGCAATGTAATTAGCATGCCGAATATTACTTGGAATGTGAATTGGAACGAAATCGCCAATAGATAAGACCATTTTACAATTTGGGCCCAAGTTAGAAGCAGAGCCTAAGGTGTAAATTATCGATAGTCCATATTTCGGAAACTATAAGAGATAATGCAATTTGGCAACCGGCAATGTAATTAGCATGCCGAATATTACTTGGAATGTGAATTGGAACGAAATCGCCAATAGATAAGACCATTTTACCATTTGGGCCCAAGTTAGAAGCAGAGCCTAAGGTGTAAATTATCGATAGTCCATATCTCGGAAACTATAAGAGATAATGCAATTTGGCAACCGGCAATGTAATTAGCATGCCGAATATTACATGGAATGTGAATTGGAACGAAATCGCCAATAGATAAGACCATTTTACAATTTGGGCCCAAGTTAGAAGCAGAGCCTAAGGTGTAAATTATTGATAGTCCATATCTCGGAAACTATAAGAGATAATGCAATTTCGCAATCGGCAATGTAATTAGCATGCCGAATATCACTTGGAATGTGAATTGGGACGAAATCGCCAATAGATAAGACCATTTTACAATTTGGGCCCAAGTTAGAAGCAGAGCCTAAGGTGTAAATTATCGATAGTCCATATCTCGGAAACTATAAGAGATAATGCAATTTGGCAACCGGCAATGTAATTAGCATGCCGAATATTACTTGGAATGTGAATTGGAACGAAATCGCCAATAGATAAGACCATTATACAATTTGGGCCCAAGTTAGAAGCAGAGCCTAAGGTGTAAATTATCGAGAGTCCAGATCTCGGAAACTATAAGAGATAATGCAATTTGGCAACCGGCAATGTAATTAGCATGCCGAATATTACTTGGAATGTGAATTGGAACGAAATCGCCAATAGATAAGACCATTTTACAATTTGGGCCCAAGTTAGAAGCAGAGCCTAAGGTGTAAATTATCGATAGTCCATATCTCGGAAACTATAAGAGATAATGCAATTTGGCAACCGGCAATGTAATTAGCATGCCGAGTATTACTTGGAATGTGAATTGGAACGAAATCGCCAATAGATAAGACCATTTTACAATTTGGGCCCAAGTTAGAAGCAGAGCCTAAGGTGTAAATTATCGATAGTCCATATCTCGGAAACTATAAGAGATAATGCAATTTGGCAACCGGCAATGTAATTAGCATGCCGAATATTACTTGGAATGTGAATTGGAACGAAATCGCCAATAGAAAAGACCATTTTACAATTTGGGCCCAACTTAGAAGCAAAGCCTAAGGTGTAAATTATTGATAGTCCATATCTCGGAAACTATAAGAGATAATGCAATTTCGCAACCGGCAATGTAATTAGCATGCCGAATATCACTTGGAATGTGAATTGGGACGAAATCGCCAATAGATAAGACCATTTTACAATTTGGGCCCAAGTTAGAATCAGAGCCTAAGGTGTAAATTATCAATAGTCCATATCTCGGAAACTATAAGAGATAATGCAATTTGGCAACCGGCAATGTAATTAGCATGCCGAATATTACTTGGAATGTGAATTGGAACGAAATCGCCAATAGATAAGACCATTTTACAATTTGGGCCCAAGTTAGAAGCAGAGCCTAAGGTGTAAATTATCGATAGTCCATATCTCGGAAACTATAAGAGATAATGCAATTTGGCAACCGGCAATGTAATTAGCATGCCGAATATTACATGGAATGTGAATTGGAACGAAATCGCCAATAGAAAAGACCATTTTACAATTTGGGCCCAAGTTAGAAGCAGAGCCTAAGGTGTAAATTATTGAGAGTCCATATCTCGGAAACTATAAGAGATAATGCAATTTGGCAACCGGCAATGGAATTAGCATGCCGAATATTACTTGGAATGTGAATTGGAACGAAATCGCCAATAGATAAGACCATTTTACAATTTGGGCCCAAGTTAGAAGCAGAGCCTAAGGTGTAAATTATTGATAGTCCATATCTCGGAAACTATAAGAGATAATGCAATTTCGCAACCGGCAATGTAATTAGCATGCCGAATATTACTTGGGGTGTGAATTGGAACGAAATCGCCAATAGGTAAGACCATTTTACAATTTGGGCCCAAGTTAGAAGCAGAGCCTAAGGTGTAAATTATCGATAGTCCATATCTCGGAAACTATAAGAGATAATGCAATTTGGCAACCGGCAATGTAATTAGCATGCCGAATATTACTTGGAATGTGAATTGGAACGAAATCGCCAATAGATAAGGCCATTTTACAATTTGGGCCCAAGTTAGAAGCAGAGCCTAAGGTGTAAATTATCGATAGTCCATATCTCGGAAACTATAAGAGATAATGCAATTTGGCAACCGGCAATGTAATTAGCATGCCGAATATTACTTGGAATGTGAATTGGAACGAAATCGCCAATAGATAAGACCATTTTACAATTTGGGCCCAAGTTAGAAGCAGAGCCTAAGGTGTAAATTATTGATAGTCCATATCTCGGAAACTATAAGAGATAATGCAATTTGGCAACCGGCAATGTAATTAGCATGCCGAATATTACTTGGAATGTGAATTGGAACGAAATCGCCAATAGATAAGACCATTTTACAATTTGGGCCCAAGTTAGAAGCAGAGCCTAAGGTGTAAATTATCGATAGTCCATATCTCGGAAACTATAAGAGATAATGCAATTTGGCAACCGGCAATGTAATTAGCATGCCGAATATTACTTGGAATGTGAATTGGAACGAAATCGCCAATAGATAAGACCATTTTACAATTTGGGCCCAAGTTAGAAGCAGAGCCTAAGGTGTAAATTATCGATAGTCCATATCTCGGAAACTATAAGAGATAATGCAATTTGGCAACCGGCAATGTAATTAGCATGCCGAATATTACTTGAAATGTGAATTGGAACGAAATCGCCAATAGATAAGACCATTTTACAATTTGGGCCCAACTTAGAAGCAGAGCCTAAGGTGTAAATTATTGATAGTCCATATCTCGGAAACTATAAGAGATAATGCAATTTCGCAACCGGCAATGTAATTAGCATGCCGAATATCACTTGGAATGTGAATTGGGACGAAATCGCCAATAGATAAGACCATTTTACAATTTGGGCCCAAGTTAGAAGCAGAGCCTAAGGTGTAAATTATCGATAGTCCATATCTCGGAAACTATAAGAGATAATGCAATTTGGCAACCGGCAATGTAATTAGCATGCCGAATATTACTTGGAATGTGAATTGGAACGAAATCGCCAATAGATAAGACCATTTTACAATTTGGGCCCAAGTTAGAAGCAGAGCCTAAGGTGTAAATTATCGATAGTCCATATCTCGGAAACTATAAGAGATAATGCAATTTGGCAACCGGCAATGTAATTAGCATGCCGAATATTACTTGGAATGTGAATTGGAACGAAATCGCCAATAGATAAAACCATTTTACAATTTGGGCCCAAGTTAGAAGCAGAGCCTAAGGTGTAAATTATCGATAGTCCATATCTCGGAAACTATAAGAGATAATGCAATTTGGCAACCGGCAATGTAATTAGCATGCCGAATATTACTTGGAATGTGAATTGGAACGAAATCGCCAGTAGATAAGACCATTTTACAATTTGGGCCCAAGTTATAAGCAGAGCCTATGGTGTAAATTATCGATAGTCCATATCTCGGAAACTATAAGAGATAATGCAATTTGGCAACCGGCAATGTAATTAGCATGCCGAATATTACTTGGAATGTGAATTGGAACGAAATCGCCAATAGATAAGACCATTTTACAATTTGGGCCCAAGTTAGAAGCAGAGCCTAAGGTGTAAATTATCGATAGTCCATATCTCGGAAACTATAAGAGATAATGCAATTTGGCAACCGGCAATGTATTAGCATGCCGAATATTACTTGGAATGTGAATTGGAACGAAATCGCCAATAGATAAGACCATTTTACGATTTGGGCCCAAGTTAGAAGCAGAGCCTAAGGTGTAAATTATCGATAGTCCATATCTCGGAAACTATAAGAGATAATGCAATTTGGCAACCGGCAATGTAATTAGCATGCCGAATATTACTTGGAATGTGAATTGGAACGAAATCGCCAATAGATAAGACCATTTTACAATTTGGGCCCAAGTTAGAAGCAGAGCCTAAGGTGTAAATTATCGATAGTCCATATCTCGGAAACTATAAGAGATAATGCAATTTGGCAACCGGCAATGTAATTAGCATGCCGAATATTACTTGGAATGTGAATTGGAACGAAATCGCCAATAGATAAGACCATTTTGCCATTTGGGCCCAAGTTAGAAGCAGAGCCTAAGGTGTAAATTATCGATAGTCCATATCTCGGAAACTATAAGAGATAATGCAATTTGGCAACCGGCAATGTAATTAGCATGCCGAATATTACTTGGAATGTGAATTGGAACGAAATCGCCAATAGATAAGACCATTTTACAATTTGGGCCCAAGTTAGAAGCAGAGCCTAAGGTGTAAATTATCGATAGTCCATATCTCGGAAACTATAAGAGATAATGCAATTTCGCAACCGGCAATGTAATTAGCATCCGAATATTACTTGGAGTGTGAATTGGAACGAAATCGCCAATAGATAAGACCATTTTACAATTTGGGCCCAAGTTAGAAGCAGAGCCTAAGGTGTAAATTATCGATAGTCCATATCTCGGAAACTATAAGAGATAATGCAATTTGGCAACCGGCAATGTAATTAGCATGCCGAATATTACTTGGAATGTGAATTGGAACGAAATCGCCAATAGATAAGACCATTTTACAATTTGGGCCCAAGTTAGAAGCAGAGCCTAAGGTGTAAATTATCGATAGTCCATATCTCGGAAACTATAAGAGATGAAGCAATTTGGCAACCGGCAATGTAATTAGCATGCCGAGTATTACTTGGAATGTGAATTGGAACGAAATCGCCAATAGATAAGACCATTTTACAATTTGGGCCCAAGTTAGAAGCAGAGCCTAAGGTGTAAATTATCGATAGTCCATATCTCGGAAACTATAAGAGATAATGCAATTTGGCAACCGGCAATGTAATTAGCATGCCGAATATTACATGGAATGTGAATTGGAACGAAATCGCCAATAGATAAGACCATTTTACAATTTGGGCCCAAGTTAGAAGCAGAGCCTAAGGTGTAAATTATTGATAGTCCATATCTCGGAAACTATAAGAGATAATGCAATTTCGCAATCGGCAATGTAATTAGCATGCCGAATATCACTTGGAATGTGAATTGGGACGAAATCGCCAATAGATAAGACCATTTTACAATTTGGGCCCAAGTTAGAAGCAGAGCCTAAGGTGTAAATTATTGATAGTCCATATCTCGGAAACTATAAGAGATAATGCAATTTCGCAATCGGCAATGTAATTAGCATGCCGAATATCACTTGGAATGTGAATTGGGACGAAATCGCCAATAGATAAGACCATTTTACAATTTGGGCCCAAGTTAGAAGCAGAGCCTAAGGTGTAAATTATCGATAGTCCATATCTCGGAAACTATAAGAGATAATGCAATTTGGCAACCGGCAATGTAATTAGCATGCCGAATATTACTTGGAATGTGAATTGGAACGAAATCGCCAATAGATAAGACCATTTTACAATTTGGGCCCAAGTTAGAAGCAGAGCCTAAGGTGTAAATTATCGATAGTCCATATCTCGTAAACTATAAGAGATAATGCAATTTCGCAACCGGCAATGTAATTAGCATCCAAATATTACTTGGAGTGTGAATTGGAACGAAATCGCCAATAGATAAGACCATTTTACAATTTGGGCCCAAGTTAGAAGCAGAGCCTAAGGTGTAAATTATCGATAGTCCATATCTCGGAAACTATAAGAGATAATGCAATTTGGCAACCGGCAATGTAATTAGCATGCCGAATATTACTTGGAATGTGAATTGGAACGAAATCGCCAATAGATAAGACCATTTTACAATTTGGGCCCAAGTTAGAAGCAGAGCCTAAGGTGTAAATTATCGATAGTCCATATCTCGGAAACTATAAGAGATAAAGCAATTTGGCAACCGGCAATGTAATTAGCATGCCGAGTATTACTTGGAATGTGAATTGGAACGAAATCGCCAATAGATAAGACCATTTTACAATTTGGGCCCAAGTTAGAAGCAGAGCCTAAGGTGTAAATTATCGATAGTCCATATCTCGGAAACTATAAGAGATAATGCAATTTGGCAACCGGCAATGTAATTAGCATGCCGAATATTACATGGAATGTGAATTGGAACGAAATCGCCAATAGATAAGACCATTTTACAATTTGGGCCCAAGTTAGAAGCAGAGCCTAAGGTGTAAATTATTGATAGTCCATATCTCGGAAACTATAAGAGATAATGCAATTTCGCAATCGGCAATGTAATTAGCATGCCGAATATCACTTGGAATGTGAATTGGGACGAAATCGCCAATAGATAAGACCATTTTACAATTTGGGCCCAAGTTAGAAGCAGAGCCTAAGGTGTAAATTATCGATAGTCCATATCTCGGAAACTATAAGAGATAATGCAATTTGGCAACCGGCAATGTAATAAGCATGCCGAATATTACTTGGAATGTGAATTGGAACGAAATCGCCAATAGATAAGACCATTATACAATTTGGGCCCAAGTTAGAAGCAGAGCCTAAGGTGTAAATTATCGATAGTCCATATCTCGGAAACTATAAGAGATAATGCAATTTGGCAACCGGCAATGTAATTAGCATGCCGAGTATTACTTGGAATGTGAATTGGAACGAAATCGCCAATAGATAAGACCATTTTACAATTTGGGCCCAAGTTAGAAGCAGAGCCTAAGGTGTAAATTATCGATAGTCCATATCTCGGAAACTATAAGAGATAATGCAATTTGGCAACCGGCAATGTAATTAGCATGCCGAATATTACTTGGAATGTGAATTGGAACGAAATCGCCAATAGATAAGACCATTTTACAATTTGGGCCCAAGTTAGAAGCAGAGCCTAAGGTGTAAATTATTGATAGTCCATATCTCGGAAACTATAAGAGATAATGCAATTTGGCAACCGGCAATGTAATTAGCATGCCGAATATTACTTGGAATGTGAATTGGAACGAAATCGCCAATAGATAAGACCATTTTACAATTTGGGCCCAAGTTAGAAGCAGAGCTTAAGGTGTAAATTATCGATAGTCCATATCTCGGAAACTATAAGAGATAATGCAATTTGGCAACCGGCAATGTAATTAGCATGCCGAATATTACTTGGAATGTGAATTGGAACGAAATCGCCAATAGATAAGACCATTTTACAATTTGGGCCCAAGTTAGAAGCAGAGCCTAAGGTGTAAATTATCGATAGTCCATATCTCGGAAACTATAAGAGATAATGCAATTTGGCAACCGGCAATGTAATTAGCATGCCGAATATTACTTGGAATGTGAATTGGAACGAAATCGCCAATAGATAAGACCATTTTACAATTTGGGCCCAACTTAGAAGCAGAGCCTAAGGTGTAAATTATTGATAGTCCATATCTCGGAAACTATAAGAGATAATGCAATTTCGCAACCGGCAATGTAATTAGCATGCCGAATATCACTTGGAATGTGAATTGGGACGAAATCGCCAATAGATAAGACCATTTTACAATTTGGGCCCAAGTTAGAAGCAGAGCCTAAGGTGTAAATTATCGATAGTCCATATCTCGGAAACTATAAGAGATAATGCAATTTGGCAACCGGCAATGTAATTAGCATGCCCAATATTACTTGGAATGTGAATTGGAACGAAATCGCCAATAGATAAGACCATTTTACAATTTGGGCCCAAGTTAGAAGCAGAGCCTAAGGTGTAAATTATCGATAGTCCATATCTCGGAAACTATAAGAGATAATGCAATTTGGCAACCGGCAATGTAATTAGCATGCCGAATATTACATGGAATGTGAATTGGAACGAAATCGCCAATAGATAAGACCATTTTACAATTTGGGCCCAAGTTAGAAGCAGAGCCTAAAGTGTAAATTATTGATAGTCCATATCTCGGAAACTATAAGAGATAATGCAATTTCGCAATCGGCAATGTAATTAGCATGCCGAATATCACTTGGAATGTGAATTGGGACGAAATCGCCAATAGATAAGACCATTTTACAATTTGGGCCCAAGTTAGAAGCAGAGCCTAAGGTGTAAATTATCGATAGTCCATATCTCGGAAACTATAAGAGATAATGCAATTTGGCAACCGGCAATGTAATTAGCATGCCGAATATTACTTGGAATGTGAATTGGAACGAAATCGCCAATAGATAAGACCATTTTACAATTTGGGCCCAAGTTAGAAGCAGAGCCTAAGGTGTAAATTATCGATAGTCCATATCTCGGAAACTATAAGAGATAATGCAATTTGGCAACCGGCAATGTAATTAGCATGCCGAATATTACATGGAATGTGAATTGGAACGAAATCGCCAATAGATAAGACCATTTTACAATTTGGGCCCAAGTTAGAAGCAGAGCCTAAGGTGTAAATTATTGATAGTCCATATCTCGGAAACTATAAGAGATAATGCAATTTCGCAATCGGCAATGTAATTAGCATGCCGAATATCACTTGGAATGTGAATTGGGACGAAATCGCCAATAGATAAGACCATTTTACAATTTGGGCCCAAGTTAGAAGCAGAGCCTAAGGTGTAAATTATCGATAGTCCATATCTCGGATACTATAAGAGATAATGCAATTTGGCAACCGGCAATGTAATTAGCATGCCGAATATTACTTGGAATGTGAATTGGAACGAAATCGCCAATAGATAAGACCATTTTACAATTTGGGCCCAAGTTAGAAGCAGAGCCTAAGGTGTAAATTATCGAGAGTCCATATCTCGGAAACTATAAGAGATAATGCAATTTCGCAATCGGCAATGTAATTAGCATGCCGAATATCACTTGGAATTTGAATTGGGACGAAATCGCCAATAGATAAGACCATTTTACAATTTGCACCCAAGTTAGAAGCAGAGCCTAAGGTGTAAATAATCGATAGTCCATATCTCGGAAACTATAAGAGATAATGCAATTTGGCAACCGGCAATGTAATTAGCATGCCGAATATTACTTGGAATGTGAATTGGAACGGAATCGCCAATAGATAAGACCATTTTACAATTTGGGCCCAAGTTAGAAGCAGAGCCTAAGGTGTAAATTATCGATAGTCCATATCTCGGAAACTATAAGAGATAATGCAATTTGGCAACCGGCAATGTAATTAGCATGCCGAATATTACTTGGAATGTGAATTGGAACGAAATCGCCAATAGATAAGACCATTTTACAATTTGGGCCCAAGTTAGAAGCAGAGCCTAAGGTGTAAATTATCGATAGTCCATATCTCGGAAACTATAAGAGATAATGCAATTTGGCAACCGGCAATGTAATTAGCATGCCGAATATTACTTGGAATGTGAATTGGAACGAAATCGCCAATAGATAAGACCATTTTACAATTTGGGCCCAACTTAGAAGCAGAGCCTAAGGTGTAAATTATTGATAGTCCATATCTCGGAAACTATAAGAGATAATGCAATTTCGCAACCGGCAATGTAATTAGCATGCCGAATATCACTTGGAATGTGAATTGGGACGAAATCGCCAATAGATAAGACCATTTTACAATTTGGGCCCAAGTTAGAAGCAGAGCCTAAGGTGTAAATTATCGATAGTCCATATCTCGGAAACTATAAGAGATAATGCAATTTGGCAACCGGAAATGTAATTAGCATGCCGAATATTACTTGGAATGTGAATTGGAACGAAATCGCCAATAGATAAGACCATTTTACAATTTGGGCCCAAGTTAGAAGCAGAGCCTAAGGTGTAAATTATCGATAGTCCATATCTCGGAAACTATAAGAGATAAAGCAATTTGGCAACCGGCAATGTAATTAGCATGCCGAGTATTACTTGGAATGTGAATTGGAACGAAATCGCCAATAGATAAGACCATTTTACAATTTGGGCCCAAGTTAGAAGCAGAGCCTAAGGTGTAAATTATCGATAGTCCATATCTCGGAAACTATAAGAGATAATGCAATTTGGCAACCGGCAATGTAATTAGCATGCCGAATATTACATGGAATGTGAATTGGAACGAAATCGCCAATAGATAAGACCATTTTACAATTTGGGCCCAAGTTAGAAGCAGAGCCTAAGGTGTAAATTATTGATAGTCCATATCTCGGAAACTATAAGAGATAATGCAATTTCGCAATCGGCAATGTAATTAGCATGCCGAATATCACTTGGAATGTGAATTGGGACGAAATCGCTAATAGATAAGACCATTTTACAATTTGGGCCCAAGTTAGAAGCAGAGCCTAAGGTGTAAATTATCGATAGTCCATATCTCGGAAACTATAAGAGATAATGCAATTTGGCAACCGGCAATGTAATAAGCATGCCGAATATTACTTGGAATGTGAATTGGAACGAAATCGCCAATAGATAAGACCATTATACAATTTGGGCCCAAGTTAGAAGCAGAGCCTAAGGTGTAAATTATCGATAGTCCATATCTCGGAAACTATAAGAGATAATGCAATTTGGCAACCGGCAATGTAATTAGCATGCCGAGTATTACTTGGAATGTGAATTGGAACGAAATCGCCAATAGATAAGACCATTTTACAATTTGGGCCCAAGTTAGAAGCAGAGCCTAAGGTGTAAATTATCGATAGTCCATATCTCGGAAACTATAAGAGATAATGCAATTTGGCAACCGGCAATGTAATTAGCATGCCGAATATTACTTGGAATGTGAATTGGAACGAAATCGCCAATAGATAAGACCATTTTACAATTTGGGCCCAAGTTAGAAGCAGAGCCTAAGGTGTAAATTATTGATAGTCCATATCTCGGAAACTATAAGAGATAATGCAATTTGGCAACCGGCAATGTAATTAGCATGCCGAATATTACTTGGAATGTGAATTGGAACGAAATCGCCAATAGATAAGACCATTTTACAATTTGGGCCCAAGTTAGAAGCAGAGCTTAAGGTGTAAATTATCGATAGTCCATATCTCGGAAACTATAAGAGATAATGCAATTTGGCAACCGGCAATGTAATTAGCATGCCGAATATTACTTGGAATGTGAATTGGAACGAAATCGCCAATAGATAAGACCATTTTACAATTTGGGCCCAAGTTAGAAGCAGAGCCTAAGGTGTAAATTATCGATAGTCCATATCTCGGAAACTATAAGAGATAATGCAATTTGGCAACCGGCAATGTAATTAGCATGCCGAATATTACTTGGAATGTGAATTGGAACGAAATCGCCAATAGATAAGACCATTTTACAATTTGGGCCCAACTTAGAAGCAGAGCCTAAGGTGTAAATTATTGATAGTCCATATCTCGGAAACTATAAGAGATAATGCAATTTCGCAACCGGCAATGTAATTAGCATGCCGAATATCACTTGGAATGTGAATTGGGACGAAATCGCCAATAGATAAGACCATTTTACAATTTGGGCCCAAGTTAGAAGCAGAGCCTAAGGTGTAAATTATCGATAGTCCATATCTCGGAAACTATAAGAGATAATGCAATTTGGCAACCGGCAATGTAATTAGCATGCCGAATATTACTTGGAATGTGAATTGGAACGAAATCGCCAATAGATAAGACCATTTTACAATTTGGGCCCAAGTTAGAAGCAGAGCCTAAGGTGTAAATTATCGATAGTCCATATCTCGGAAACTATAAGAGATAATGCAATTTGGCAACCGGCAATGTAATTAGCATGCCGAATATTACATGGAATGTGAATTGGAACGAAATCGCCAATAGATAAGACCATTTTACAATTTGGGCCCAAGTTAGAAGCAGAGCCTAAAGTGTAAATTATTGATAGTCCATATCTCGGAAACTATAAGAGATAATGCAATTTCGCAATCGGCAATGTAATTAGCATGCCGAATATCACTTGGAATGTGAATTGGGACGAAATCGCCAATAGATAAGACCATTTTACAATTTGGGCCCAAGTTAGAAGCAGAGCCTAAGGTGTAAATTATCGATAGTCCATATCTCGGAAACTATAAGAGATAATGCAATTTGGCAACCGGCAATGTAATTAGCATGCCGAATATTACTTGGAATGTGAATTGGAACGAAATCGCCAATAGATAAGACCATTTTACAATTTGGGCCCAAGTTAGAAGCAGAGCCTAAGGTGTAAATTATCGATAGTCCATATCTCGGAAACTATAAGAGATAATGCAATTTGGCAACCGGCAATGTAATTAGCATGCCGAATATTACATGGAATGTGAATTGGAACGAAATCGCCAATAGATAAGACCATTTTACAATTTGGGCCCAAGTTAGAAGCAGAGCCTAAGGTGTAAATTATTGATAGTCCATATCTCGGAAACTATAAGAGATAATGCAATTTCGCAATCGGCAATGTAATTAGCATGCCGAATATCACTTGGAATGTGAATTGGGACGAAATCGCCAATAGATAAGACCATTTTACAATTTGGGCCCAAGTTAGAAGCAGAGCCTAAGGTGTAAATTATCGATAGTCCATATCTCGGATACTATAAGAGATAATGCAATTTGGCAACCGGCAATGTAATTAGCATGCCGAATATTACTTGGAATGTGAATTGGAACGAAATCGCCAATAGATAAGACCATTTTACAATTTGGGCCCAAGTTAGAAGCAGAGAATAAGGTGTAAATTATCGAGAGTCCATATCTCGGAAACTATAAGAGATAATGCAATTTCGCAATCGGCAATGTAATTAGCATGCCGAATATCACTTGGAATTTGAATTGGGACGAAATCGCCAATAGATAAGACCATTTTACAATTTGGACCCAAGTTAGAAGCAGAGCCTAAGGTGTAAATTATCGATAGTCCATATCTCGGAAACTATAAGAGATAATGCAATTTGGCAACCGGCAATGTAATTAGCATGCCGAATATTACTTGGAATGTGAATTGGAACGAAATCGCCAATAGATAAGACCATTTTACAATTTGGGCCCAAGTTAGAAGCAGAGCCTAAGGTGTAAATTATCGATAGTCCATATCTCGGAAACTATAAGAGATAATGCAATTTGGCAACCGGCAATGTAATTAGCATGCCGAATATTACTTGGAATGTGAATTGGAACGAAACCGCCAATAGATAAGACCATTTTACAATTTGGGCCCAAGTTAGAAGCAGAGCCTAAGGTGTAAATTATCGATAGTCCATATCTCGGAAACTATAAGAGATAATGCAATTTGGCAACCGGCAATGTAATTAGCATGCCGAATATTACTTGGAATGTGAATTGGAACGAAATCGCCAATAGATAAGACCATTTTACAATTTGGGCCCAACTTAGAAGCAGAGCCTAAGGTGTAAATTATTGATAGTCCATATCTCGGAAACTATAAGAGATAATGCAATTTCGCAACCGGCAATGTAATTAGCATGCCGAATATCACTTGGAATGTGAATTGGGACGAAATCGCCAATAGATAAGACCATTTTACAATTTGGGCCCAAGTTAGAAGCAGAGCCTAAGGTGTAAATTATCGATAGTCCATATCTCGGAAACTATAAGAGATAATGCAATTTGGCAACCGGCAATGTAATTAGCATGCCGAATATTACTTGGAATGTGAATTGGAACGAAATCGCCAATAGATAAGACCATTTTACAATTTGGGCCCAAGTTAGAAGCAGAGCCTAAGGTGTAAATTATCGATAGTCCATATCTCGGAAACTATAAGAGATAATGCAATTTGGCAACCGGCAATGTAATTAGCATGCCGAGTATTACTTGGAATGTGAATTGGAACGAAATCGCCAATAGATAAGACCATTTTACAATTTGGGCCCAAGTTAGAAGCAGAGCCTAAGGTGTAAATTATCGATAGTCCATATCTCGGAAACCAAGTAATATTCGGCATGCTAATTACATTGCCGGTTGCCAAATTGCATTATCTCTTATAGTTTCCGAGATATGGACTATCGATAATTTACACCTTAGGCTCTGCTTCTAACTTGGGCCCAAATTGTAAAATGGTCTTATCTATTGGCGATTTCGTTCCAATTCACATTCCAAGTAATATTCGGCATGCTAATTACATTGCCGGTTGCCAAATTGCATTATCTCTTATAGTTTCCGAGATATGGACTATCGATAATTTACACCTTAGGCTCTGCTTCTAACTTGGGCCCAAATTGTAAAATGGTCTTCTCTATTGGCGATTTCGTTCCAATTCACATTCCAAGTAATATTCGGCATGCTAATTACATTGCCGGTTGCCAAATTGCATTACCTCTTATAGTTTCCGAGATATGGACTATCGATAATTTACACCTTAGGCTCTGCTTCTAACTTGGGCCCAAATTGTAAAATGGTCTTATCTATTGGCGATTTCGTTCCAATTCACATTCCAAGTAATATCCGGCATGCTAATTACATTGCCGGTTGCCAAATTGAATTATCTCTTATAGTTTCCGAGATATGGACTATCGATAATTTACACCTTAGGCTCTGCTTCTAACTTGGGCCCAAATTGTAAAATGGTCTTATCTATTGGCGATTTCGTTCCAATTCACATTCCAAGTAATATTCGGCATGCTAATTACATTGCCGGTCGCCAAATTGCATTATCTCTTATAGTTTCCGAGATATGGACTATCGATAATTTACATCTTAGGCTCTGCTTCTAACTTGGGCCCAAATTGTAAAATGGTCTTATCTATTGGCGATTTCGTTCCAATTCACATTCCAAGTAATATTCGGCATGCTAATTACATTGCCGGTTGCCAAATTGCATTATCTCTTATAGTTTCCGAGATATGGACTATCAATAATTTACACCTTAGGCTCTGCTTCTAACTTGGGCCCAAATTGTAAAATGGCCTTATCTATTGGCGATTTCGTTCCAATTCACATTCCAAGTAATATTCGGCATGCTAATTACATTGCCGGTTGCCAAATTGCATTATCTCTTATAGTTTCCGAGATATGGACTATCGATAATTTACACCTTAGGCTCTGCTTCTAACTTGGGCCCAAATTGTAAAATGGTCTTATCTATTGGCGATTTCGTTCCAATTCACATTCCAAATAATATTCGGCATGCTAATTACATTGCCGGTTGCCAAATTGCATTATCTCTTATAGTTTCCGAGATATGGACTATCGATAATTTACACCTTAGGCTCTGCTTCTAACTTGGGCCCAAATTGTAAAATGGTCTTATCTATTGGAGATTTCGTTCCAATTCACATTCCAAGTAATATTCGGCATGCTAATTACATTGCCGGTTGCCAAATTGCATTATCTCTTATAGTTTCCGAGATATGGACTATCGATAATTTACACCTTAGGCTCTGCTTCTAACTTGGGCCCAAATTGTAAAATGGTCTTATCTATTGGCAATTTCGTTCCAATTCACATTCCAAGTAATATTCGGCATGCTAATTACATTGCCGGCTGCCAAATTGCATTATCTCTTATAGTTTCCGAGATATGGACTATCGATAATTTACACCTTAGGCTCTGCTTCTAACTTGGGCCCAAATTGTAAAATGGTCTTATCTATTGGCGATTTCGTTCCAATTCACACTCCAAGTAATATTCGGCATGCTAATTACATTGCCGGTTGCGAAATTGCATTATCTCTTATAGTTTCCGAGATATGGACTATCAATAATTTACACCTTAGGCTCTGCTTCTAACTTGGGCCCAAATTGTAAAATGGTCTTATCTATTGGCGATTTCGTTCCAATTCACATTCCAAGTAATATTCGGCATGCTAATTACATTGCCGGTTGCCAAATTGCATTATCTCTTATAGTTTCCGAGATATGGACTATCGATAATTTACACCTTAGGCTCTGCTTCTAACTAGGGCCCAAATTGTAAAATGGTCTTATCTATTGGCGATTTCGTTCCAATTCACATTCCAAGTAATATTCGGCATGCTAATTACATTGCCGGTTGCCAAATTGCATTATCTCTTATAGTTTCCGAGATATGGACTATCGATAATTTACACCTTAGGCTCTGCTTCTAACTTGGGCCCAAATTGTAAAATGGTCTTATCTATTGGCGATTTCGTTCCAATTCACATTCCAAGTAATATTCGGCATGCTAATTACATTGCCGGTTGCCGAATTGCATTATCTCTTATAGTTTCCGAGATATGGACTATCGATAATTTACACCTTAGGCTCTGCTTCTAACTTGGGCCCAAATTGTAAAATGGTCTTCTCTATTGGCGATTTCGTTCCAATTCACATTCCAAGTAATATTCGGCATGCTAATTACATTGCCGGTTGCCAAATTGCATTACCTCTTATAGTTTCCGAGATATGGACTATCGATAATTTACACCTTAGGCTCTGCTTCTAACTTGGGCCCAAATTGTAAAATGGTCTTATCTATTGGCGATTTCGTTCCAATTCACATTCCAAGTAATATTCGGCATGCTAATTACATTGCCGGTTGCCAAATTGCATTATCTCTTATAGTTTCCGAGATATGGACTATCGATAATTTACACCTTAGGCTCTGCTTCTAACTTGGGCCCAAATTGTAAAATGGTCTTATCTATTGGCGATTTCGTTCCAATTCACATTCCAAGTAATATTCGGCATGCTAATTACATTGCCGGTTGCCAAATTGCATTATCTCTTATAGTTTCCGAGATATGGACTATCCATAATTTACACCTTAGGCTCTGCTTCTAACTTGGGCCCAAATTGTAAAATGGTCTTATCTATTGGCGATTTCGTTCCAATTCACATTCCAAGTAATATTCGGCATGCTAATTACATTGCCGGTTGCCAAATTGAATTATCTCTTATAGTTTCCGAGATATGGACTATCGATAATTTACACCTTAGGCTCTGCTTCTAACTTGGGCACAAATTGTAAAATGGTCTTACCTATTGGCGATTTCGTTCCAATTCACATTCCAAGTAATATTCGGCATGCTAATTACATTGCCGGTTGCCAAATTGCATTATCTCTTATAGTTTCCGAGATATGGACTATCGATAATTTACACCTTAGGCTCTGCTTCTAACTTGGGCCCAAATTGTAAAATGGTCTTATCTATTGGCGATTTCGTTCCAATTCACATTCCAAGTAATATTCGGCATGCTAATTACATTGCCGGTTGCCAAATTGCATTATCTCTTATAGTTTCCGAGATATGGACTATCGATAATTTACACCTTAGGCTCTGCTTCTAACTTGGGCCCAAATTGTAAAATGGTCTTATCTATTGGCGATTTCGTTCCAATTCACATTCCAAGTAATATTCGGCATGCTAATTACATTGCCGGTTGCCAAATTGCATTATCTCTTATAGTTTCCGAGATATGGACTATCGATAATTTACACCTTAGGCTCTGCTTCTAACTTGGGCCCAAATTGTAAAATGGTCTTATCTATTGGCGATTTCGTTCCAATTCACATTCCAAGTAATATTCGGCATGCTAATTACATTGCCGGTTGCCAAATTGCATTATCTCTTATAGTTTCCGAGATATGGACTATCGATAATTTACACCTTAGGCTCTGCTTCTAACTTGGGCCCAAATTGTAAAATGGTCTTATCTATTGGCGATTTCGTTCCAATTCACATTCCAAGTAATATTCGGCATGCTAATTACATTGCCGGTTGCCAAATTGCATTATCTCTTATAGTTTCCGAGATATGGACTATCGATAATTTACACCTTAGGCTCTGCTTCTAACTTGGGCCCAAATTGTAAAATGGTCTTATCTATTGGCGATTTCGTTCCAATTCACATTCCAAGTAATATTCGGCATGCTAATTACATTGCCGGTTGCCAAATTGAATTATCTCTTATAGTTTCCGAGATATGGACTATCGATAATTTACATCTTAGGCTCTGCTTCTAACTTGGGCCCAAATTGTAAAATGGTCTTACCTATTGGCGATTTCGTTCCAATTCACATTCCAAGTAATATTCGGCATGCTAATTACATTGCCGGTTGCCAAATTGCATTATCTCTTATAGTTTCCGAGATATGGACTATCGATAATTTACACCTTAGGCTCTGCTTCTAACTTGGGCCCAAATTGTAAAATGATCTTATCTATTGGCGATTTCGTTCCAATTCACATTCCAAGTAATATTCGGCATGCTAATTACATTGCCGGTTGCCAAATTGCATTATCTCTTATAGTTTCCGAGATATGGACTATCGATAATTTACACCTTAGGCTCTGCTTCAAACTTGGGCCCAAATTGTAAAATCGTCTTATCTATTGGCGATTTCGTTCCAATTCACATTCCAAGTAATATTCGGCATGCTAATTACATTGCCGGTTGCCAAATTGCATTATCTCTTATAGTTTCCGAGATATGGAATATCGGTAATTTACACCTTAGGCTCTGCTTCTAACTTGGGCCCAAATTGTAAAATGGTCTTATCTATTGGCGATTTCGTTCCAATTCACATTCCAAGTAATATCCGCATGCTAATCACATTGCCGGTTGCCAAATTGAATTATCTCTTATAGTTTCCGAGATATGGACTATCGATAACTTACACCTTAGGCTCTGCTTCTAACTTGGGCCCAAATTGTAAAATGGTCTTACCTATTGGCGATTTCGTTCCAATTCACATTCCAAGTAATATTCGGCATGCTAATTACATTGCCGGTTGCCAAATTGCATTATCTCTTATAGTTTCCGAGATATGGACTATCGATAATTTACACCTTAGGCTCTGCTTCTAACTTGGGCCCAAATTGTAAAATGGTCTTATCTATTGGCGATTTCGTTCCAATTCACATTCCAAGTAATATTCGGCATGCTAATTACATTGCCGGTTGCGAAATTGCATTATCTCTTATAGTTTCCGAGATACGGACTATCGATAATTTACATCTTAGGCTCTGCTTCTAACTTGGGCCCAAATTGTAAAATCGTCTTATCTATTGGCGATTTCGTTCCAATTCACATTCCAAGTAATATTCGGCATGCTAATTACATTGCCGGTTGCCAAATTGCATTATCTCTTATAGTTTCCGAGATATGGACTATCGATAATTTACACCTTAGGCTCTGCTTCTAACTTGGGCCCAAATTGTAAAATGGTCTTATCTATTGGCGATTTCGTTCCAATTCACATTCCAGGTAATATCCGGCATGCTAATTACATTGCCGGTTGCCAAATTGAATTATCTCTTATAGTTTCCGAGATATGGACTATCGATAATTTACACCTTAGGCTCTGCTTCTAACTTGGGCCCAAATTGTAAAATGGCCTTATCTATTGGCGATTTCGTTCCAATTCACATTCCAAGTAATATTCGGCATGCTAATTACATTGCCGGTTGCCAAATTGCATTATCTCTTATAGTTTCCAAGATATGGACTATCGATAATTTACATCTTAGGCTCTGCTTCTAACTTGGGCCCAAATTGTAAATTGGTCTTATCTATTGGCGATTTCGTTCCAATTCACATTCCAAGTAATATTCGGCATGCTAATTACATTGCCGGTTGCCAAATTGCATTATCTCTTATAGTTTCCGAGATATGGACTATCGATAATTTACACCTTAGGCTCTGCTTCTAACTTGGGCCCAAATTGTAAAATGGTCTTATCTATTGGCGATTTCGTCCCAATTCACATTCCAAGTGATATTCGGCATGCTCATTACATTGCCGGTTGCGAAATTGCATTATCTCTTATAGTTTCCGAGATATGGACTATCAATAATTTACACCTTAGGCTCTGCTTCTAACTTGGGCCCAAATTGTAAAATGGTCTTATCTATTGGCGATTTCGTTCCAATTCACATTCCAAGTAATATTCGGCATGCTAATTACATTGCCGGTTGCCAAATTGCATTATCTCTTATAGTTTCCGAGATATGGACTATCGATAATTTACACCTTAGGCTCTGCTTCTAACTTGGGCCCAAATTGTAAAATGGTCTTATCTATTGGCGATTTCGTTCCAATTCACATTCCAAGTAATATTCGGCATGCTAATTACATTGCCGGTTGCCAAATTGCATTATCTCTTATAGTTTCCGAGATATGGACTATCGATAATTTACACCTTAGGCTCTGCTTCTAACTTGGGCCCAAATTGTAAAATGGTCTTATCTATTGGCGATTTCGTTCTAATTCACATTCCAAGTAATATTCGGCATGCTAATTACATTGCCGGTTGCCAAATTGCATTATCTCTTATAGTTTCCGAGATATGGACTATCGATAATTTACACCTTAGGCTCTGCTTCTAACTTGGGCCCAAATTGTAAAATGGTCTTATCTATTGGCGATTTCGTTCCAATTCACATTCCAAGTAATATTCGGCATGCTAATTACATTGCCGGTTGCCAAATTGCATTATCTCTTATAGTTTCCGAGATATGGACTATCGATAATTTACACCTTAGGCTCTGCTTCTAACTTGGGCCCAAATTGTAAAATGGTCTTCTCTATTGGCGATTTCGTTCCAATTCACACTCCAAGTAATATTCGGCATGCTAATTACATTGCCGGTTGCGAAATTGCATTATCTCTTATAGTTTCCGAGATATGGACTATCAATAATTTACACCTTAGGCTCTGCTTCTAACTTGGGCCCAAATTGTAAAATGGTCTTATCTATTGGCGATTTCCTTCCAATTCACATTCCAAGTAATATTCGGCATGCTAATTACATTGCCGGTTGCCAAATTGCATTATCTCTTATAGTTTCCGAGATATGGACTATCGATAATTTACACCTTAGGCTCTGCTTCTAACTTGGGCCCAAATTGTAAAATGGTCTTATCTATTGGCGATTTCGTCCCAATTCACATTCCAAGTAATATTCGGCATGCTAATTACATTGCCGGTTGCCAAATTGCATTATCTCTTATAGTTTCCGAGATATGGACTATCGATAATTTACACCTTAGGCTCTGCTTCTAACTTGGGCCCAAATTGTAAAATGGTCTTATCTATTGGCGATTTCGTTCCAATTCACATTCCAAGTAATATTCGGCATGCTTATTACATTGCCGGTTGCCAAATTGCATTACCTCTTATAGTTTCCGAGATATGGACTATCGATAATTTACACCTTAGGCTCTGCTTCTAACTTGGGCCCAAATTGTAAAATGGTCTTCTCTATTGGCGATTTCGTTCCAATTCACATTCCAAGTAATATTCGGCATGCTAATTACATTGCCGGTTGCCAAATTGCATTACCTCTTATAGTTTCCGAGATATGGACTATCGATTATTTACACCTTAGGCTCTGCTTCTAACTTGGGCCCAAATTGTAAAATGGTCTTCTCTATTGGCGATTTCGTTCCAATTCACATTCCAAGTAATATTCGGCATGCTAATTACATTGCCGGTTGCCAAATTGCATTACCTCTTATAGTTTCCGAGATATGGACTATCGATAATTTACACCTTAGGCTCTGCTTCTAACTTGGGCCCAAATTGTAAAATGGTCTTCTCTATTGGCGATTTCGTTCCAATTCACATTCCAAGTAATATTCGGCATGCTAATTACATTGCCTGTTGCCAAATTGCATTAACTCTTATAGTTTCCGAGATATGGACTATCGATAATTTACACCTTAGGCTCTGCTTCTAACTTGGGCCCAAATTGTAAAATGGTCTTATCTATTGGCGATTTCGTTCCAATTCACATTCCAAGTAATATTCGGCATGCTAATTACATTGCCGGTTGCCAAATTGCATTATCTCTTATAGTTTCCGAGATATGGACTATCGATAATTTACACCATAGGCTCTGCTTCTAACTTGGGCCCAAATTGTAAAATGGTCTTATCTATTGGCGATTTCGTTCCAATTCACATTCCAAGTAATATTCGGCATGCTAATTACATTGCCGGTTGCCAAATTGCATTATCTCTTATAGTTTCCGAGATATGGACTATCGATAATTTACACCTTAGGCTCTGCTTCTAACTTGGGCCCAAATTGTAAAATGGTCTTACCTATTGGCGATTTCGTTCCAATTCACATTCCAAGTAATATTCGGCATGCTAATTACATTGCCGGTTGCCAAATTGCATTATCTCTTATAGTTTCCGAGATATGGACTATCGATAATTTACACCTTAGGCTCTGCTTCTAACTTGGGCCCAAATTGTAAAATGGTCTTATCTATTGGCGATTTCGTTCCAATTCACATTCCAAGTAATATTCGGCATGCTAATTACATTGCCGGTTGCGAAATTGCATTATCTCTTATATTTTCCGAGATATGGACTATCGATAATTTACATCTTAGGCTCTGCTTCTAACTTGGGCCCAAATTGTAAAATCGTCTTATCTATTGGCGATTTCGTTCCAATTCACATTCCAAGTAATATTCGGCATGCTAATTACATTGCCGGTTGCCAAATTGCATTATCTCTTATAGTTTCCGAGATATGGACTATCGATAATTTACACCTTAGGCTCTGCTTCTAACTTGGGCCCAAATTGTAAAATGGTCTTATCTATTGGCGATTTCGTTCCAATTCACATTCCAGGTAATATCCGGCATGCTAATTACATTGCCGGTTGCCAAATTGAATTATCTCTTATAGTTTCCGAGATATGGACTATCGATAATTTACACCTTAGGCTCTGCTTCTAACTTGGGCCCAAATTGTAAAATGGCCTTATCTATTGGCGATTTCGTTCCAATTCACATTCCAAGTAATATTCGGCATGCTAATTACATTGCCGGTTGCCAAATTGCATTATCTCTTATAGTTTCCAAGATATGGACTATCGATAATTTACATCTTAGGCTCTGCTTCTAACTTGGGCCCAAATTGTAAAATGGTCTTATCTATTGGCGATTTCGTTCCAATTCACATTCCAAGTAATATTCGGCATGCTATTTACATTGCCGGTTGCCAAATTGCATTATCTCTTATAGTTTCCGAGATATGGACTATCGATAATTTACACCTTAGGCTCTGCTTCTAACTTGGGCCCAAATTGTAAAATGGTCTTATCTATTGGCGATTTCGTCCCAATTCACATTCCAAGTGATATTCGGCATGCTCATTACATTGCCGGTTGCGAAATTGCATTATCTCTTATAGTTTCCGAGATATGGACTATCAATAATTTACACCTTAGGCTCTGCTTCTAACTTGGGCCCAAATTGTAAAATGGTCTTATCTATTGGCGATTTCGTTCCAATTCACATTCCAAGTAATATTCGGCATGCTAATTACATTGCCGGTTGCCAAATTGCATTATCTCTTATAGTTTCCGAGATATGGACTATCGATAATTTACACCTTAGGCTCTGCTTCTAACTTGGGCCCAAATTGTAAAATGGTCTTATCTATTGGCGATTTCGTTCCAATTCACATTCCAAGTAATATTCGGCATGCTAATTACATTGCCGGTTGCCAAATTGCATTATCTCTTATAGTTTCCGAGATATGGACTATCGATAATTTACACCTTAGGCTCTGCTTCTAACTTGGGCCCAAATTGTAAAATGGTCTTCTCTATTGGCGATTTCGTTCCAATTCACACTCCAAGTAATATTCGGCATGCTAATTACATTGCCGGTTGCGAAATTGCATTATCTCTTATAGTTTCCGAGATATGGACTATCAATAATTTACATCTTAGGCTCTGCTTCTAACTTGGGCCCAAATTGTAAAATGGTCTTATCTATTGGCGATTTCGTTCCAATTCACATTCCAAGTAATATTCGGCATGCTAATTACATTGCCGGTTGCCAAATTGCATTATCTCTTATAGTTTCCGAGATATGGACTATCGATAATTTACACCTTAGGCTCTGCTTCTAACTTGGGCCCAAATTGTAAAATGGTCTTATCTATTGGCGATTTCGTCCCAATTCACATTCCAAGTAATATTCGGCATGCTAATTACATTGCCGGTTGCCAAATTGCATTATCTCTTATAGTTTCCGAGATATGGACTATCGATAATTTACACCTTAGGCTCTGCTTCTAACTTGGGCCCAAATTGTAAAATGGTCTTATCTATTGGCGATTTCGTTCCAATTCACATTCCAAGTAATATTCGGCATGCTAATTACATTGCCGGTTGCCAAATTGCATTACCTCTTATAGTTTCCGAGATATGGACTATCGATAATTTACACCTTAGGCTCTGCTTCTAACTTGGGCCCAAATTGTAAAATGGTCTTCTCTATTGGCGATTTCGTTCCAATTCACATTCCAAGTAATATTCGGCATGCTAATTACATTGCCGGTGTCCAAATTGCATTACCTCTTATAGTTTCCGAGATATGGACTATCGATAATTTACACCTTAGGCTCTGCTTCTAACTTGGGCCCAAATTGTAAAATGGTCTTATCTATTGGCGATTTCGTTCCAATTCACATTCCAAGTAATATTCGGCATGCTAATGACATTGCCAGTTGCCAAATCGCATTATATCTTATAGTTTCCGAGATATGGACTATCGATATTTTACACCTTAGGCTCTGCTTCTAACTTGGGCCCAAATTGTAAAATGGTCTTATCTATTGGCGATTTCGTCCCAATTCACATTCCAAGTAATATTCGGCATGCTAATTACATTGCCGGTTGCCAAATTGCATTATCTCTTATAGTTTCCGAGATATGGACTATCGATAATTTACACCTTAGGCTCTGCTTCTAACTTGGGCCCAAATTGTAAAATGGTCTTATCTATTGGCGATTTCGTCCCAATTCACATTCCAAGTAATATTCGGCATGCTAATTACATTGCCGGTTGCCAAATTGCATTATCTCTTATAGTTTCCGAGATATGGACTATCGATAATTTACACCTTAGGCTCTGCTTCTAACTTGGGCCCAAATTGTAAAATGGTCTTATCTATTGGCGATTTCGTCCCAATTCACATTCCAAGTGATATTCGGCATGCTAATTACATTGCCGGTTGCGAAATTGCATTATATCTTATAGTTTCCGAGATATGGACTATCAATAATTTACACCTTAGGCTCTGCTTCTAACTTGGGCCCAAATTGTAAAATGGCCTTATCTATTGGCGATTTCGTTCCAATTCACATTCCAAGTAATATTCGGCATGCTAATTACATTGCCGGTTGCCAAATTGCATTATCTCTTATAGTTTCCGAGATATGGACTATCGATAATTTACACCTTAGGCTCTGCTTCTAACTTGGGCCCAAATTGTAAAATGGTCTTATCTATTGGCGATTTCGTTCCAATTCACATTCCAAGTAATATTCGGCATGCTAATTACATTGCCGGTTGCCAAATTGCATTATCTCTTATAGTTTCCGAGATATGGACTATCGATAATTTACACCTTAGGCTCTGCTTCTAACTTGGGCCCAAATTGTAAAATGGTCTTATCTATTGGCGATTTCGTTCCAATTCACACTCCAAGTAATATTCGGCATGCTAATTACATTGCCGGTTGCGAAATTGCATTATCTCTTATAGTTTCCGAGATATGGACTATCAATAATTTACACCTTAGGCTCTGCTTCTAACTTGGGCCCAAATTGTAAAATGGTCTTATCTATTGGCGATTTCGTTCCAATTCACATTCCAAGTAATATTCGGCATGCTAATTACATTGCCGGTTGCCAAATTGCATTATCTCTTATAGTTTCCGAGATATGGACTATCGATAATTTACACCTTAGGCTCTGCTTCTAACTTGGGCCCAAATTGTAAAATGGTCTTATCTATTGGCGATTTCGTTCCAATTCACATTCCAAGTAATATTCGGCATGCTAATTACATTGCCGGTTGCCAAATTGCATTATCTCTTATAGTTTCCGAGATATGGACTATCGATAATTTACACCTTAGTCTCTGCTTCTAACTTGGGCCCAAATTGTAAAATGGTCTTATCTATTGGCGATTTCGTTCCAATTCACATTCCAAGTAATATTCGGCATGCTAATTACATTGCCGGTTGCCAAATTGCATTATCTCTTATAGTTTCCGAGATATGGACTATCGATAATTTACACCTTAGGCTCTGCTTCTAACTTGGGCCCAAATTGTAAAATGGTCTTCTCTATTGGCGATTTCGTTCCAATTCACATTCCAAGTAATATTCGGCATGCTAATTACATTGCCGGTTGCCAAATTGCATTACCTCTTATAGTTTCCGAGATATGGACTATCGATAATTTACGCCTTAGGCTCTGCTTCTAACTTGGGCCCAAATTGTAAAATGGTCTTATCTATTGGCGATTTCGTTCCAATTCACATTCCAAGTAATATTCGGCATGCTAATTACTTTGCCGGTTGCCAAATTGCATTATCTCTTATAGTTTCCGAGATATGGACTATCAATAATTTACACCTTAGGCTCTGCTTCTAACTTGGGCCCAAATTGTAAAATGGTCTTCTCTATTGGCGATTTCGTTCCAATTCACATTCCAAGTAATATTCGGCATGCTAATTACATTGCCGGTTGCCAAGTTGCATTATCTCTTATAGTTTCCGAGATATGGACTATCAATAATTTACACCTTAGGCTCTGCTTCTAACTTGGGCCCAAATTGTAAAATGGTCTTATCTATTGGCGATTTCGTTCCAATTCACATTCCAAGTAATATTCGGCATGCTAATTACATTGCCTGTTGCCAAATTGAATTATCTCTTATAGTTTCCGAGATATGGACTATCGATAATTTACACCTTAGGCTCTGCTTCTAACTTGGGCCCAAATTGTAAAATGGTCTTACCTATTGGCGATTTCGTTCCAATTCACATTCCAAGTAATATTCGGCATGCTAATTACATTGCCGGTTGCCAAATTGCATTATCTCTTATAGTTTCCGAGATATGGACTATCGATAATTTACACCTTAGGCTCTGCTTCTAACTTGGGCCCAAATTGTAAAATGGTCTTATCTATTGGCGATTTCGTTCCAATTTACATTCCAATTAATATTCGGCATGCTAATTACATTGCCGGTTGCCAAATTGCATTATCTCTTATAGTTTCCGAGATATGGACTATCGATAATTTACACCTTAGGCTCTGCTTCTAACTTGGGCCCAAATTGTAAAATGGTCTTATCTATTGGCGATTTCGTTCCAATTCACATTCCAAGTAACATTCGGCATGCTAATTACATTGCCGTTTGCCAAATTGCATTATCTCTTATAGTTTCCGAGATATGGACTATCGATAATTTACACCTTAGGCTCTGCTTCTAACTTGGGCCCAAATTGTAAAATGCTCTTATCTATTGGCGATTTCGTTCCAATTCACATTCCAAGTAATATTCGGCATGCTAATTACATTGCCGGTTGCCAAATTGCATTATATCTTATAGTTTCCGAGATATGGACTATCGATAATTTACACCTTAGGCTCTGCTTCTAACTTGGGCCCAAATTGTAAAATGGTCTTACCTATTGGCGATTTCGTTCCAATTCACATTCCAAGTAATATTCGGCATGCTAATTACATTGCCGGTTGCCAAATTGCATTATCTCTTATAGTTTCCGAGATATGGACCATCGATAATTTACACCTTAGGCTCTGCTTCTAACTTGGGCCCAAATTGTAAAATGGTCTTATCTATTGGCGATTTCGTTCCAATTCACATTCCAAGTAATATTCGGCATGCTAATTACATTGCCGGTTGCCAAATTGCATTATCTCTTATAGTTTCCGAGATATGGACTATCGATAATTTACACCTTAGGCTCTGCTTCTAACTTGGGCCCAAATTGTAAAATCGTCTTATCTATTGGCGATTTCGTTCCAATTCACATTCCAAGTAATATTCGGCATGCTAATTACATTGCCGGTTGCCAAATTGCATTATCTCTTATAGTTTCCGAGATATGGACTATCGATAATTTACACCTTAGGCTCTGCTTCTAACTTGGGCCCAAATTGTAAAATGGTCTTATCTATTGGCGATTTCGTTCCAATTCACATTCCAAGTAATATCCAGCATGCTAATTACATTGCCGGTTGCCAAATTGAATTATCTCTTATAGTTTCCGAGATATGGACTATCGATAATTTACACCTTAGGCTCTGCTTCTAACTTGGGCCCAAATTGTAAAATGGTCTTATCTATTGGCGATTTCGTTCCAATTCACATTCCAAGTAATATTCGGCATGCTAATTACATTGCCGGTTGCCAAATTGCATTATCTCTTATAGTTTCCGAGATATGGACTATCGATAATTTACATCTTAGGCTCTGCTTCTAACTTGGGCCCAAATTGTAAAATGGTCTTATCTATTGGCGGTTTCGTTCCAATTCACATTCCAAGTAATATTCGGCATGCTAATTACATTGCCGGTTGCCAAATTGCATTATCTCTTATAGTTTCCGAGATATGGACTATCGATAATTTACACCTTAGGCTCTGCTTCTAACTTGGGCCCAAATTGTAAAATGGTCTTCTCTATTGGCGATTTCGTTCCAATTCACATTCCAAGTAATATTCGGCATGCTAATTACATTGCCGGTTGCCAAATTGCATTATCTCTTATAGTTTCCGAGATATGGACTATCAATAATTTACACCTTAGGCTCTGCTTCTAACTTGGGCCCAAATTGTAAAATGGTCTTATCTATTGGCGATTTCGTTCCAATTCACATTCCAATTAATATTCGGCATGCTAATTACATTGCCGGTTGCCAAATTGCATTATCTCTTATAGTTTCCGAGATATGGACTATCGATAATTTACACCTTAGGCTCTGCTTCTAACTTGGGCCCAAATTGTAAAATGGTCTTATCTATTGGCGATTTCGTTCCAATTCACATTCCAAGTAACATTCGGCATGCTAATTACATTGCCGTTTGCCAAATTGCATTATCTCTTATAGTTTCCGAGATATGGACTATCGATAATTTACACCTTAGGCTCTGCTTCTAACTTGGGCCCAAATTGTAAAATGGTCTTATCTATTGGCGATTTCGTTCCAATTCACATTCCAAGTAATATTCGGCATGCTAATTACATTGCCGGTTGCCAAATCGCATTATATCTTATAGTTTCCGAGATATGGACTATCGATAATTTACACCTTAGGCTCTGCTTCTAACTTGGGCCCAAATTGTAAAATGGTCTTATCTATTGGCGATTTCGTTCCAATTCACATTCCAAGTAATATTCGGCATGCTAATTACATTGCCGGTTGCCAAATTGAATTATCTCTTATAGTTTCCGAGATATGGACTATCGATAATTTACACCTTAGGCTCTGCTTCTAACTTGGGCCCAAATTGTAAAATGGTCTTATCTATTGGCGATTTCGTTCCAATTCACATTCCAAGTAATATTCGGCATGCTAATTACATTGCCGGTTGCCAAATTGCATTATGTCTTATAGTTTCCGAGATATGGACTATCGATAATTTACACCTTAGGCTCTGCTTCTAACTTGGGCCCAAATTGTAAAATGGTCTTATCTATTGGCGATTTCGTTCCAATTCACATTCCAAGTAATATTCGGCATGCTAATTACATTGCCGGTTGCCAAATTGCATTATCTCTTATAGTTTCCGAGATATGGACTATCGATAATTTACACCTTAGGCTCTGCTTCTAACTTGGGCCCAAATTGTAAAATCGTCTTATCTATTGGAGATTTCGTTCCAATTCACATTCCAAGTAATATTCGGCATGCTAATTACATTGCCGGTTGCCAAATTGCATTATCTCTTATAGTTTCCGAGATATGGACTATCGGTAATTTACACCTTAGGCTCTGCTTCTAACTTGGGCCCAAATTATAAAATGGTCTTATCTATTGGCGATTTCGTTCCAATTCACATTCCAAGTAATATCCGGCATGCTAATTACATTGACGGTTGCCAAATTGAATTATCTCTTATAGTTTCCGAGATATGGACTATCGATAATTTACACCTTAGGCTCTGCTTCTAACTTGGGCCCAAATTGTAAAATGGTCTTATCTATTGGCGATTTCGTTCCAATTCACATTCCAAGTAATATTCGGCATGCTAATTACATTGCCGGTTGCCAAATTGCATTATCTCTTATAGTTTCCGAGATATGGACTATCGATAATTTACACCTTAGGCTCTGCTTCTAACTTGGGCCCAAATTGTAAAATGGTCTTATCTATTGGCGATTTCGTTCCAATTCACATTCCAAGTAATATTCGGCATGCTAATTACATTGCCGGTTGCCAAATTGCATTATCTCTTATAGTTTCCGAGATATGGACTATCGATAATTTACACCTTAGTCTCTGCTTCTAACTTGGGCCCAAATTGTAAAATGGTCTTATCTATTGGCGATTTCGTTCCAATTCACATTCCAAGTAATATTCGGCATGCTAATTACATTGCCGGTTGCCAAATTGCATTATCTCTTATAGTTTCCGAGATATGGACTATCGATAATTTACACCTTAGGCTCTGCTTCTAACTTGGGCCCAAATTGTAAAATGGTCTTCTCTATTGGCGATTTCGTTCCAATTCACATTCCAAGTAATATTCGGCATGCTAATTACATTGCCGGTTGCCAAATTGCATTACCTCTTATAGTTTCCGAGATATGGACTATCGATAATTTACGCCTTAGGCTCTGCTTCTAACTTGGGCCCAAATTGTAAAATGGTCTTATCTATTGGCGATTTCGTTCCAATTCACATTCCAAGTAATATTCGGCATGCTAATTACTTTGCCGGTTGCCAAATTGCATTATCTCTTATAGTTTCCGAGATATGGACTATCAATAATTTACACCTTAGGCTCTGCTTCTAACTTGGGCCCAAATTGTAAAATGGTCTTCTCTATTGGCGATTTCGTTCCAATTCACATTCCAAGTAATATTCGGCATGCTAATTACATTGCCGGTTGCCAAATTGCATTATCTCTTATAGTTTCCGAGATATGGACTATCAATAATTTACACCTTAGGCTCTGCTTCTAACTTGGGCCCAAATTGTAAAATGGTCTTATCTATTGGCGATTTCGTTCCAATTCACATTCCAAGTAATATTCGGCATGCTAATTACATTGCCTGTTGCCAAATTGAATTATCTCTTATAGTTTCCGAGATATGGACTATCGATAATTTACACCTTAGGCTCTGCTTCTAACTTGGGCCCAAATTGTAAAATGGTCTTACCTATTGGCGATTTCGTTCCAATTCACATTCCAAGTAATATTCGGCATGCTAATTACATTGCCGGTTGCCAAATTGCATTATCTCTTATAGTTTCCGAGATATGGACTATCGATAATTTACACCTTAGGCTCTGCTTCTAACTTGGGCCCAAATTGTAAAATGGTCTTATCTATTGGCGATTTCGTTCCAATTTACATTCCAATTAATATTCGGCATGCTAATTACATTGCCGGTTGCCAAATTGCATTATCTCTTATAGTTTCCGAGATATGGACTATCGATAATTTACACCTTAGGCTCTGCTTCTAACTTGGGCCCAAATTGTAAAATGGTCTTATCTATTGGCGATTTCGTTCCAATTCACATTCCAAGTAACATTCGGCATGCTAATTACATTGCCGTTTGCCAAATTGCATTATCTCTTATAGTTTCCGAGATATGGACTATCGATAATTTACACCTTAGGCTCTGCTTCTAACTTGGGCCCAAATTGTAAAATGCTCTTATCTATTGGCGATTTCGTTCCAATTCACATTCCAAGTAATATTCGGCATGCTAATTACATTGCCGGTTGCCAAATTGCATTATATCTTATAGTTTCCGAGATATGGACTATCGATAATTTACACCTTAGGCTCTGCTTCTAACTTGGGCCCAAATTGTAAAATGGTCTTACCTATTGGCGATTTCGTTCCAATTCACATTCCAAGTAATATTCGGCATGCTAATTACATTGCCGGTTGCCAAATTGCATTATCTCTTATAGTTTCCGAGATATGGACCATCGATAATTTACACCTTAGGCTCTGCTTCTAACTTGGGCCCAAATTGTAAAATGGTCTTATCTATTGGCGATTTCGTTCCAATTCACATTCCAAGTAATATTCGGCATGCTAATTACATTGCCGGTTGCCAAATTGCATTATCTCTTATAGTTTCCGAGATATGGACTATCGATAATTTACACCTTAGGCTCTGCTTCTAACTTGGGCCCAAATTGTAAAATCGTCTTATCTATTGGCGATTTCGTTCCAATTCACATTCCAAGTAATATTCGGCATGCTAATTACATTGCCGGTTGCCAAATTGCATTATCTCTTATAGTTTCCGAGATATGGACTATCGATAATTTACACCTTAGGCTCTGCTTCTAACTTGGGCCCAAATTGTAAAATGGTCTTATCTATTGGCGATTTCGTTCCAATTCACATTCCAAGTAATATCCAGCATGCTAATTACATTGCCGGTTGCCAAATTGAATTATCTCTTATAGTTTCCGAGATATGGACTATCGATAATTTACACCTTAGGCTCTGCTTCTAACTTGGGCCCAAATTGTAAAATGGTCTTATCTATTGGCGATTTCGTTCCAATTCACATTCCAAGTAATATTCGGCATGCTAATTACATTGCCGGTTGCCAAATTGCATTATCTCTTATAGTTTCCGAGATATGGACTATCGATAATTTACATCTTAGGCTCTGCTTCTAACTTGGGCCCAAATTGTAAAATGGTCTTATCTATTGGCGGTTTCGTTCCAATTCACATTCCAAGTAATATTCGGCATGCTAATTACATTGCCGGTTGCCAAATTGCATTATCTCTTATAGTTTCCGAGATATGGACTATCGATAATTTACACCTTAGGCTCTGCTTCTAACTTGGGCCCAAATTGTAAAATGGTCTTCTCTATTGGCGATTTCGTTCCAATTCACATTCCAAGTAATATTCGGCATGCTAATTACATTGCCGGTTGCCAAATTGCATTATCTCTTATAGTTTCCGAGATATGGACTATCAATAATTTACACCTTAGGCTCTGCTTCTAACTTGGGCCCAAATTGTAAAATGGTCTTATCTATTGGCGATTTCGTTCCAATTCACATTCCAATTAATATTCGGCATGCTAATTACATTGCCGGTTGCCAAATTGCATTATCTCTTATAGTTTCCGAGATATGGACTATCGATAATTTACACCTTAGGCTCTGCTTCTAACTTGGGCCCAAATTGTAAAATGGTCTTATCTATTGGCGATTTCGTTCCAATTCACATTCCAAGTAACATTCGGCATGCTAATTACATTGCCGTTTGCCAAATTGCATTATCTCTTATAGTTTCCGAGATATGGACTATCGATAATTTACACCTTAGGCTCTGCTTCTAACTTGGGCCCAAATTGTAAAATGGTCTTATCTATTGGCGATTTCGTTCCAATTCACATTCCAAGTAATATTCGGCATGCTAATTACATTGCCGGTTGCCAAATCGCATTATATCTTATAGTTTCCGAGATATGGACTATCGATAATTTACACCTTAGGCTCTGCTTCTAACTTGGGCCCAAATTGTAAAATGGTCTTATCTATTGGCGATTTCGTTCCAATTCACATTCCAAGTAATATTCGGCATGCTAATTACATTGCCGGTTGCCAAATTGAATTATCTCTTATAGTTTCCGAGATATGGACTATCGATAATTTACACCTTAGGCTCTGCTTCTAACTTGGGCCCAAATTGTAAAATGGTCTTATCTATTGGCGATTTCGTTCCAATTCACATTCCAAGTAATATTCGGCATGCTAATTACATTGCCGGTTGCCAAATTGCATTATGTCTTATAGTTTCCGAGATATGGACTATCGATAATTTACACCTTAGGCTCTGCTTCTAACTTGGGCCCAAATTGTAAAATGGTCTTATCTATTGGCGATTTCGTTCCAATTCACATTCCAAGTAATATTCGGCATGCTAATTACATTGCCGGTTGCCAAATTGCATTATCTCTTATAGTTTCCGAGATATGGACTATCGATAATTTACACCTTAGGCTCTGCTTCTAACTTGGGCCCAAATTGTAAAATCGTCTTATCTATTGGAGATTTCGTTCCAATTCACATTCCAAGTAATATTCGGCATGCTAATTACATTGCCGGTTGCCAAATTGCATTATCTCTTATAGTTTCCGAGATATGGACTATCGGTAATTTACACCTTAGGCTCTGCTTCTAACTTGGGCCCAAATTATAAAATGGTCTTATCTATTGGCGATTTCGTTCCAATTCACATTCCAAGTAATATCCGGCATGCTAATTACATTGACGGTTGCCAAATTGAATTATCTCTTATAGTTTCCGAGATATGGACTATCGATAATTTACACCTTAGGCTCTGCTTCTAACTTGGGCCCAAATTGTAAAATGGTCTTATCTATTGGCGATTTCGTTCCAATTCACATTCCAAGTAATATTCGGCATGCTAATTACATTGCCGGTTGCCAAATTGCATTATCTCTTATAGTTTCCGAGATATGGACTATCGATAATTTACACCTTAGGCTCTGCTTCTAACTTGGGCCCAAATTGTAAAATCGTCTTATCTATTGGCGATTTCGTTCCAATTCACATTCCAGGTAATATTCGGCATGCTAATTACATTGCCGGTTGCCAAATTGCATTATCTCTTATAGTTTCCGAGATATGGACTATCGGTAATTTACACCTTAGGCTCTGCTTCTAACTTGGGCCCAAATTATAAAATGGTCTTATCTATTGGCGATTTCGTTCCAATTCACATTCCAAGTAATATTCGGCATGCTAATTACATTGCCGGTTGCCAAATTGCATTATCTCTTATAGTTTCCGAGATATGGACTATCGGTAATTTACACCTTAGGCTCTGCTTCTAACTTGGGCCCAAATTATAAAATGGTCTTATCTATTGGCGATTTCGTTCCAATTCACATTCCAAGTAATATCCGGCATGCTAATTACATTGACGGTTGCCAAATTGAATTATCTCTTATAGTTTCCGAGATATGGACTATCGATAATTTACACCTTAGGCTCTGCTTCTAACTTGGGCCCAAATTGTAAAATGGTCTTACCTATTGGCGATTTCGTTCCAATTCACATTCCAAGTAATATTCGGCATGTTGATTACATTGCCGGTTGCCAAATTGCATTATCTCTTATAGTTTCCGAGATATGGACTATCGATAATTTACACCTTAGGCTCTGCTTCTAACTTGGGCCCAAATTGTAAAATGGTCTTATCTATTGGCGATTTCGTTCCAATTCACATTCCAAGTAATATTCGGCATGCTAATTACATTGCCGGTTGCCAAATTGCATTATCTCTTATAGTTTCCGAGATATGGACTATCGATAATTTACATCTTAGGCTCTGCTTCTAACTTGGGCCCAAATTGTAAAATCGTCTTATCTATTGGCGATTTCGTTCCAATTCACATTCCAAGTAATATTCGGCATGCTAATTACATTGCCGGTTGCCAAATTGCATTATCTCTTATAGTTTCCGAGATATGGACTATCGATAATTTACACCTTAGGCTCTGCTTCTAACTTGGGCCCAAATTGTAAAATGGTCTTATCTATTGGCGATTTCGTTCCAATTCACATTCCAAGTAATATCCAGCATGCTAATTACATTGCCGGTTGCCAAATTGAATTATCTCTTATAGTTTCCGAGATATGGACTATCGATAATTTACACCTTAGGCTCTGCTTCTAACTTGGGCCCAAATTGTAAAATGGTCTTATCTATTGGCGATTTCGTTCCAATTCACATTCCAAGTAATATTCGGCATGCTAATTACATTGCCGGTTGCCAAATTGCATTATCTCTTATAGTTTCCGAGATATGGACTATCGATAATTTACACCTTAGGCTCTGCTTCTAACTTGGGCCCAAATTGTAAAATGGTCTTCTCTATTGGCGATTTCGTTCCAATTCACATTCCAAGTAATATTCGGCATGCTAATTACATTGCCGGTTGCCAAATTGCATTATCTCTTATAGTTTCCGAGATATGGACTATCAATAATTTACACCTTAGGCTCTGCTTCTAACTTGGGCCCAAATTGTAAAATGGTCTTATCTATTGGCGATTTCGTTCCAATTCACATTCCAATTAATATTCGGCATGCTAATTACATTGCCGGTTGCCAAATTGCATTATCTCTTATAGTATCCGAGATATGGACTATCGATAATTTACACCTTAGGCTCTGCTTCTAACTTGGGCCCAAATTGTAAAATGGTCTTATCTATTGGCGATTTCGTTCCAATTCACATTCCAAGTAACATTCGGCATGCTAATTACATTGCCGTTTGCCAAATTGCATTATCTCTTATAGTTTCCGAGATATGGACTATCGATAATTTACACCTTAGGCTCTGCTTCTAACTTGGGCCCAAATTGTAAAATGGTCTTATCTATTGGCGATTTCGTTCCAATTCACATTCCAAGTAATATTCGGCATGCTAATTACATTGCCGGTTGCCAAATTGCATTATATCTTATAGTTTCCGAGATATGGACTATCGATAATTTACACCTTAGGCTCTGCTTCTAACTTGGGCCCAAATTGTAAAATGGTCTTATCTATTGGCGATTTCGTTCCAATTCACATTCCAAGTAATATTCGGCATGCTAATTACATTGCCGGTTGCCAAATTGAATTATCTCTTATAGTTTCCGAGATATGGACTATCGATAATTTACACCTTAGGCTCTGCTTCTAACTTGGGCCCAAATTGTAAAATGGTCTTACCTATTGGCGATTTCGTTCCAATTCACATTCCAAGTAATATTCGGCATGCTAATTACATTGCCGGTTGCCAAATTGCATTATCTCTTATAGTTTCCGAGATATGGACTATCGATAATTTACACCTTAGGCTCTGCTTCTAACTTGGGCCCAAATTGTAAAATGGTCGTATCTATTGGCGATTTCGTTCCAATTCACATTCCAAGTAATATTCGGCATGCTAATTACATTGCCGGTTGCCAAATTGCATTATCTCTTATAGTTTCCGAGATATGGACTATCGATAATTTACACCTTAGGCTCTGCTTCTAACTTGGGCCCAAATTGTAAAATCGTCTTATCTATTGGCGATTTCGTTCCAATTCACATTCCAAGTAATATTCGGCATGCTAATTACATTGCCGGTTGCCAAATTGCATTATCTCTTATAGTTTCCGAGATATGGACTATCGGTAATTTACACCTTAGGCTCTGCTTCTAACTTGGGCCCAAATTATAAAATGGTCTTATCTATTGGCGATTTCGTTCCAATTCACATTCCAAGTAATATCCGGCATGCTAATTACATTGACGGTTGCCAAATTGAATTATCTCTTATAGTTTCCGAGATATGGACTATCGATAATTTACACCTTAGGCTCTGCTTCTAACTTGGGCCCAAATTGTAAAATGGTCTTATCTATTGGCGATTTCGTTCCAATTCACATTCCAAGTAATATTCGGCATGCTAATTACATTGCCGGTTGCCAAATTGCATTATCTCTTATAGTTTCCGAGATATGGACTATCGATAATTTACACCTTAGGCTCCGCTTCTAACTTGGGCCCAAATTGTAAAATCGTCTTATCTATTGGCGATTTCGTTCCAATTCACATTCCAAGTAATATTCGGCATGCTAATTACATTGCCGGTTGCCAAATTGCATTATCTCTTATAGTTTCCGAGATATGGACTATCGGTAATTTACACCTTAGGCTCTGCTTCTAACTTGGGCCCAAATTATAAAATGGTCTTATCTATTGGCGATTTCGTTCCAATTCACATTCCAAGTAATATTCGGCATGCTAATTACATTGCCGGTTGCCAAATTGCATTATCTCTTATAGTTTCCGAGATATGGACTATCGGTAATTTACACCTTAGGCTCTGCTTCTAACTTGGGCCCAAATTATAAAATGGTCTTATCTATTGGCGATTTCGTTCCAATTCACATTCCAAGTAATATCCGGCATGCTAATTACATTGACGGTTGCCAAATTGAATTATCTCTTATAGTTTCCGAGATATGGACTATCGATAATTTACATCTTAGGCTCTGCTTCTAACTTGGGCCCAAATTGTAAAATGGTCTTATCTATTGGCGATTTCGTTCCAATTCACATTCCAAGTAATATTCGGCATGCTAATTACATTGCCGGTTGCCAAATTGCATTATCTCTTATAGTTTCCGAGATATGGACTATCGATAATTTACACCTTAGGCTCTGCTTCTAACTTGGGCCCAAATTGTAAAATGGTCTTATCTATTGGCGATTTCGTCCCAATTCACATTCCAAGTGATATTCGGTATGCTAATTACATTGCCGGTTGCGAAATTGCATTATCTCTTATAGTTTCCGAGATATGGACTATCAATAATTTACACCTTAGGCTCTGCTTCTAACTTGGGCCCAAATTGTAAAATGGTCTTATCTATTGGCGATTTCGTTCCAATTCACATTCCAGGTAATATTCGGCATGCTAATTACATTGCCGGTTGCCAAATTACATTATCCCTTATAGTTTCCGAGATTTGGACTATCGATAATTTACACCTTAGGCTCTGCTTCTAACTTGGGCCCAAATTGTAAAATGGTCTTATCTATTGGCGATTTCGTTCCAATTCACATTCCAAGTAATATTCGGCATGCTAATTACATTGCCGGTTGCCAAATTGCATTATCTCTTATAGTTTTCGAGATATGGACTATCGATAATTTACACCTTAGGCTCTGCTTCTAACTTGGGCCCAAATTGTAAAATGGTCTTATCTATTGGCGATTTCGTTCCAATTCTCATTCCAAGTAATATTCGGCGTGCTAATTACATTGCCGGTTGCCAAATTGCATTATCTCTTATAGTTTCCGAGATATGGACTATCGATAATTTACACCTTAGGCTCTGCTTCTAACTTGGGCCCAAATTGTAAAATGGTCTTATCTATTGGCGATTTCGTTCCAATTCACATTCCAAGTAATATTCGGCATGCTAATTACATTGCCGGTTGCCAAATTGCATTATCTCTTATAGTTTCCGAGATATGGACTATCAATAATTTACACCTTAGGCTCTGCTTCTAACTTGGGCCCAAATTGTAAAATGGTCTTATCTATTGGCGATTTCGTTCCAATTCACATTCCAAGTAATATTCGGCATGCTAATTGCATTGCCGGTTGCCAAATTGCATTATCTCTTATAGTTTCCGAGATATGGACTATCAATAATTTACACCTTAGGCTCTGCTTCTAACTTGGGCCCAAATTGTAAAATGGTCTTATCTATTGGCGATTTCGTTCCAATTCACATTCCAAGTAATATTCGGCATGCTAATTGCATTGCCGGTTGCCAAATTGCATTATCTCTTATAGTTTCCGAGATATGGACTATCGATAATTTACACCTTAGGCTCTGCTTCTAACTTGGGCCCAAATTGTAAAATGGTCCTATCTATTGGCGGTTTCGTTCCAATTCACATTCCAAGTAATATTCGGCATGCTAATTACATTGCCGGTTGCCAAATTGCATTATCTCTTATAGTTTCCGAGATATGGACTATCGATAATTTACACCTTAGGCTCTGCTTCTAACTTGGGCCCAAATTGTAAAATGGTCTTATCTATTGGCGATTTAGTTGCAATTCACATTCCAAGTAATATTCGGCATGCTAATTACATTGCCGGTTGCCAAATTGCATTATATCTTATAGTTTCCGAGATATGGACTATCGATAATTTACACCTTAGGCTCTGCTTCTAACTTGGGCCCAAATTGTAAAATGGTCTTATCTATTGGCGATTTCGTTCCAATTCACATTCCAAGTAATATTCGGCATGCTAATTACATTGCCGGTTGCCAAATTGAATTATCTCTTATAGTTTCCGAGATATGGACTATCGATAATTTACACCTTAGGCTCTGCTTCTAACTTGGGCCCAAATTGTAAAATGGTCTTACCTATTGGCGATTTCGTTCCAATTCACATTCCAAGTAATATTCGGCATGCTAATTACATTGCCGGTTGCCAAATTGCATTATCTCTTATAGTTTCCGAGATATGGACTATCGATAATTTACACCTTAGGCTCTTCTTCTAACTTGGGCCCAAATTGTAAAATGGTCGTATCTATTGGCGATTTCGTTCCAATTCACATTCCAAGTAATATTCGGCATGCTAATTACATTGCCGGTTGCCAAATTGCATTATCTCTTATAGTTTCCGAGATATGGACTATCGATAATTTACACCTTAGGCTCTGCTTCTAACTTGGGCCCAAATTGTAAAATCGTCTTATCTATTGGCGATTTCGTTCCAATTCACATTCCAAGTAATATTCGGCATGCTAATTACATTGCCGGTTGCCAAATTGCATTATCTCTTATAGTTTCCGAGATATGGACTATCGGTAATTTACACCTTAGGCTCTGCTTCTAACTTGGGCCCAAATTATAAAATGGTCTTATCTATTGGCGATTTCGTTCCAATTCACATTCCAAGTAATATCCGGCATGCTAATTACATTGACGGTTGCCAAATTGAATTATCTCTTATAGTTTCCGAGATATGGACTATCGATAATTTACACCTTAGGCTCTGCTTCTAACTTGGGCCCAAATTGTAAAATGGTCTTATCTATTGGCGATTTCGTTCCAATTCACATTCCAAGTAATATTCGGCATGCTAATTACATTGCCGGTTGCCAAATTGCATTATCTCTTATAGTTTCCGAGATATGGACTATCGATAATTTACACCTTAGGCTCTGCTTCTAACTTGGGCCCAAATTGTAAAATCGTCTTATCTATTGGCGATTTCGTTCCAATTCACATTCCAAGTAATATTCGGCATGCTAATTACATTGCCGGTTGCCAAATTGCATTATCTCTTATAGTTTCCGAGATATGGACTATCGGTAAATTACACCTTAGGCTCTGCTTCTAACTTGGGCCCAAATTATAAAATGGTCTTATCTATTGGCGATTTCGTTCCAATTCACATTCCAAGTAATATTCGGCATGCTAATTACATTGCCGGTTGCCAAATTGCATTATCTCTTATAGTTTCCGAGATATGGACTATCGGTAATTTACACCTTAGGCTCTGCTTCTAACTTGGGCCCAAATTATAAAATGGTCTTATCTATTGGCGATTTCGTTCCAATTCACATTCCAAGTAATATCCGGCATGCTAATTACATTGACGGTTGCCAAATTGAATTATCTCTTATAGTTTCCGAGATATGGACTATCGATAATTTACATCTTAGGCTCTGCTTCTAACTTGGGCCCAAATTGTAAAATGGTCTTATCTATTGGCGATTTCGTTCCAATTCACATTCCAAGTAATATTCGGCATGCTAATTACATTGCCGGTTGCCAAATTGCATTATCTCTTATAGTTTCCGAGATATGGACTATCGATAATTTACACCTTAGGCTCTGCTTCTAACTTGGGCCCAAATTGTAAAATGGTCTTATCTATTGGCGATTTCGTCCCAATTCACATTCCAAGTGATATTCGGCATGCTAATTACATTGCCGGTTGCGAAATTGCATTATCTCTTATAGTTTCCGAGATATGGACTATCAATAATTTACACCTTAGGCTCTGCTTCTAACTTGGGCCCAAATTGTAAAATGGTCTTATCTATTGGCGATTTCGTTCCAATTCACATTCCAGGTAATATTCGGCATGCTAATTACATTGCCGGTTGCCAAATTACATTATCCCTTATAGTTTCCGAGATTTGGACTATCGATAATTTACACCTTAGGCTCTGCTTCTAACTTGGGCCCAAATTGTAAAATGGTCTTATCTATTGGCGATTTCGTTCCAATTCACATTCCAAGTAATATTCGGCATGCTAATTACATTGCCGGTTGCCAAATTGCATTATCTCTTATAGTTTTCGAGATATGGACTATCGATAATTTACACCTTAGGCTCTGCTTCTAACTTGGGCCCAAATTGTAAAATGGTCTTATCTATTGGCGATTTCGTTCCAATTCTCATTCCAAGTAATATTCGGCGTGCTAATTACATTGCCGGTTGCCAAATTGCATTATCTCTTATAGTTTCCGAGATATGGACTATCGATAATTTACACCTTAGGCTCTGCTTCTAACTTGGGCCCAAATTGTAAAATGGTCTTATCTATTGGCGATTTCGTTCCAATTCACATTCCAAGTAATATTCGGCATGCTAATTACATTGCCGGTTGCCAAATTGCATTATCTCTTATAGTTTCCGAGATATGAACTATCGATAATTTACACCTTAGGCTCTGCTTCTAACTTGGGCCCAAATTGTAAAATGGTCTTCTCTATTGGCGATTTCGTTCCAATTCACATTCCAAGTAATATTCGGCATGCTAATTACATTGCCGGTTGCCAAATTGCATTATCTCTTATAGTTTCCGAGATATGGACTATCAATAATTTACACCTTAGGCTCTGCTTCTAACTTGGGCCCAAATTGTAAAATGGTCTTATCTATTGGCGATTTCGTTCCAATTCACATTCCAAGTAATATTCGGCATGCTAATTGCATTGCCGGTTGCCAAATTGCATTATCTCTTATAGTTTCCGAGATATGGACTATCGATAATTTACACCTTAGGCTCTGCTTCTAACTTGGGCCCAAATTGTAAAATGGTCCTATCTATTGGCGGTTTCGTTCCAATTCACATTCCAAGTAATATTCGGCATGCTAATTACATTGCCGGTTGCCAAATTGCATTATCTCTTATAGTTTCCGAGATATGGACTATCGATAATTTACACCTTAGGCTCTGCTTCTAACTTGGGCCCAAATTGTAAAATGGTCTTATCTATTGGCGATTTAGTTGCAATTCACATTCCAAGTAATATTCGGCATGCTAATTACATTGCCGGTTGCCAAATTGCATTATCTCTTATAGTTTCCGAGATATGGACTATCGAAAATTTACACCTTAGTCTCTGCTTCTAACTTGGGTCCAAATTGTAATATGGTCATATATATTGGCGATTTCGTTCCAATTCACATTCCAAGTAATATTCGGCATGCTAATTACATTGCCTGTTGCCAAATTGCATTATCTCTTATAGTTTCCGAGATATGAACTATCGATAATTTACACCTTAGGCTCTGCTTCTAACTTGGGCCCAAATTGAAAAATGGTCTTATCTATTGGCGATTTCGTTCCAATTCACATTCCAAGTAATATTCGGCATGCTAATTACATTGCCGGTTGCCAAATTGCATTATCTCTTATAGTTTCCGAGATATGGACTATCGATAATTTACACCTTAGGCTCTGCTTCTAACTTGGGCCCAAATTGTAAAATGGTCTTATCTATTGGCGATTTCGTTCCAATTCACACTCCAAGTAATATTCGGCATGCTAATTACATTGCCGGTTGCGAAATTGCATTATCTCTTATAGTTTCCGAGATATGGACTATCGATAATTTACACCTTAGGCTCTGCTTCTAACTTGGGCCCAAATTGTAAAATGGTCTTATCTATTGGCGATTTCGTTCCAATTCACATTCCAAGTAATATTCGGCATGCTAATTACATTGCCGGTTGCCAAATTGCATTATCTCTTATAGTTTCCGAGATATGGACTATCGATAATTTACACCTTAGGCTCTGCTTCTAACTTGGGCCCAAATTGTAAAATGGTCTTACCTATTGGCGATTCCGTTCCAATTCACATTCCAAGTAATATTCGGCATGCTAATTACATTGCCGGTTGCCAAATTGCATTATCTCTTATAGTTTCCGAGATATGGACTATCGATAATTTACACCTTAGGCTCTGCTTCTAACTTGGGCCCAAATTGTAAAATGGTCTTATCTATTTGCGATTTCGTTCCAATTCACATTCCAAGTAATATTCGGCATGCTAATTACATTGCCGGTTGCCAAATTGCATTATCTCTTATAGTTTCCGAGATATGGACTATCGATAATTTACACCTTAGGCTCTGCTTCTAACTTGGGCCCAAATTGTAAAATGGTCTTATCTATTGGCGATTTCGTCCCAATTCACATTCCAAGTGATATTCGGCATGCTAATTACATTGCCGGTTGCGAAATTGCATTATCTCTTATAGTTTCCGAGATATGGACTATCGATAATTTGCACCTTAGGCTCTGCTTCTAACTTGCTCCCAAATTGTAAAATGGTCTTATCTATTGGCGATTTCGTTCCAATTCACATTCCAAGTAATATTCGGCATGCTAATTACATTGCCGGTTGCCAAATTGCATTATCTCTTATAGTTTCCGAGATATGGACTATCGATAATTTACACCTTAGGCTCTGCTTCTAACTTGGGCCCAAATTGTAAAATGGTCTTATCTATTGGCGATTTCGTTCCAATTCACATTCCAAGTAATATTCGGCATGCTAATTACATTGCCGGTTGCCAAATTGCATTATCTCTTATAGTTTCCGAGATATGGACTATCGATAATTTACACCATAGGCTCTGCTTCTAACTTGGGCCCAAATTGTAAAATGGTCTTACCTATTGGCGATTTCGTTCCAATTCACATTCCAAGTAATATTCGGCATGCTAATTACATTGCCGGTTGCCAAATTGCATTATCTCTTATAGTTTCCGAGATATGGACTATCGATAATTTACACCTTAGGCTCTGCTTCTAACTTGGGCCCAAATTGTAAAATGGTCTTATCTATTGGCGATTTCGTTCCAATTCACATTCCAATTAATATTCGGCATGCTAATTACATTGCCGGTTGCCAAATTGCATTATCTCTTATAGTTTCCGAGATATGGACTATCGATAATTTACACCTTAGGCTCTGCTTCTAACTTGGGCCCAAATTGTAAAATGGTCTTATCTATTGGCGATTTCGTTCCAATTCACATTCCAAGTAATATTCGGCATGCTAATTACATTGCCGGTTGCCAAATTGCATTATCTCTTATAGTTTCCGAGATATGGACTATCGATAATTTACACCTTAGGCTCTGCTTCTAACTTGGGCCCAAATTGTAAAATGGTCTTATCTATTGGCGATTTCGTTCCAATTCACATTCCAAGTAATATTCGGCATGCTAATTACATTGCCGGTTGCCAAATTGCATTATCTCTTATAGTTTCCGAGATATGGACTATCGATAATTTACACCTTAGGCTCTGCTTCTAACTTGGGCCCAAATTGTAAAATGGTCTTATCTATTGGCGATTTCGTCCCAATTCACATTCCAAGTGATATTCGGCATGCTAATTACATTGCCGGTTGCGAAATTGCATTATCTCTTATAGTTTCCGAGATATGGACTATCGATAATTTACACATTAGGCTCTGCTTCTAACTTGGGCCCAAATTGTAAAATGGTCTTATCTATTGGCGATTTCGTTCCAATTCACATTCCAAGTAATATTAAGCATGCTAATTACATTGCCGGTTGTCAAATTGCATTATCTCTTATAGTTTCCGAGATATGGACTATCGATAATTTACACCTTAGGCTCTGCTTCTAACTTGGGCCCAAATTGTAAAATGGTCTTATCTATTGGCGATTTTGTTCCAATTCACATTCCAAGTAATATTCGGCATGCTAATTACATTGCCGGTTGCCAAATTGCATTATCTCTTATAGTTTCCGAGATATGGACTATCGATAATTTACACCTTAGGCTCTGCTTCTAACTTGGGCCCAAATTGTAAAATGGTCTTATCTATTGGCGATTTCGTTCCAATTCACATTCCAAGTAATATTCGGCATGCTAATTACATTGCCGGTTGTCAAATTGCATTATCTCTTATAGTTTCCGAGATATGGACTATCGATAATTTACACCTTAGGCTCTGCTTCTAACTTGGGCCCAAATTGTAAAATGGTCTTATCTATTGGCGATTTCGTTCCAATTCACACTCCTAGTAATATTCGGCATGCTAATTACATTGCCGGTTGCGAAATTGCATTATCTCTTATAGTTTCAGAGATATGGACTATCGATAATTTACACCTTAGGCTCTGCTTCTAACTTGGGCCCAAATTGTAAAATGGTCTTATCTATTGGCGATTTCGTTCCAATTCACATTCCAAGTAATATTCGGCATGCTAATTACATTGCAGGTTGCCAAATTGCATTATCTCTTATAGTTTCCGAGATATGGACTATCGATAATTTACACCTTAGGCTCTGCTTCTAACTTGGGCCCAAATTGTAAAATGGTCTTATCTATTGGCGATTTCGTTCCAATTCACATTCCAAGTAATATTCGGCATGCTAATTACATTGCCAGTTGCCAAATTGCATTAACTCTTATAGTTTCCGAGATATGGACTATCGATAATTTACACATTAGGCTCTGCTTCTAACTTGGGCCCAAATTGTAAAATGGTCTTATCTATTGGCGATTTCGTTCCAATTCACATTCCAAGTAATATTCGGCATGCTAATTACATTGCCGGTTGCCAAATTGCATTATCTCTTATAGTTTCCGAGATATGGACTATCGATTATTTACACCATAGGCTCTGCTTCTAGCTTGGGCCCAAATTGTAAAATGGCCTTATCTATTGGCGATTTCGTTCCAATTCACATTCCAAGTAATATTCGGCATGCTAATTACATTGCCGGTTGCCAAATTGCATTATCTCTTATAGTTTCCGAGTTATGGACTATCGATAATTTACACCTTAGGCTCTGCTTCTAACTTGGGCCCAAATTGTAAAATGGTCTTATCTATTGGCGATTTCCTTCCAATTCACATTCCAAGTAATATTCGGTATGCTAATTACATTGCCGGTTGCCAAATTGCATTATCTCTTATAGTTTCCGAGATATGGACTATCGATAATTTACACCTTAGGCTCTGCTTCTAACTTGGGCCCAAATTGTAAAATGGTCTTATCTATTGGCGATTTCGTTCCAATTCACATTCCAAGTAATATTCGGCATGCTAATTACATTGCCGGTTGCCAAATTGAATTATCTCTTATAGTTTCCGAGATATGGACTATCGATAATTTACACCTTAGGCTCTGCTTCTAACTTGGGCCCAAATTGTAAAATGGTCTTACCTATTGGCGATTTCGTTCCAATTCACATTCCAAGTAATATTCGGCATGCTAATTACATTGCCGGTTGCCAAATTGCATTATCTCTTATAGTTTCCGAGATATGGACTATCGATAATTTACATCTTAGGCTCTGCTTCTAACTTGGGCCCAAATTGTAAAATGGTCTTATCTATTGGCGATTTCGTTCCAATTCACATTCCAAGTAATATTCGGCATGCTAATTACATTGCCGGTTGCCAAATTGCATTATCTCTTATAGTTTCCGAGATATGGACTATCGATAATTTACACATTAGGCTCTGCTTCTAACTTGGGCCCAAATTGTAAAATGGTCTTTTCTATTGGCGATTTCGTTCCAATTCACATTCCAAGTAATATTCGGCATGCTAATTACATTGCCGGTTGCCAAATTGCATTATCTCTTATAGTTTCCGAGATATGGACTATCAATAATTTACACCTTAGGCTCTGCTTCTAACTTGGGCCCAAATTGTAAAATGGTCTTATCTATTGGCGATTTCGTTCCAATTCACATTCCAAGTAATATTCGGCATGCTAATTGAATTGCCGGTTGCCAAATTGCATTATCTCTTATAGTTTCCGAGATATGGACTATCGATAATTTACACCTTAGGCTCTGCTTCTAACTTGGGCCCAAATTGTAAAATGGTCTTATCTATTGGCGGTTTCGTTCCAATTCACATTCCAAGTAATATTCGGCATGCTAATTACATTGCCGGTTGCCAAATTGCATTATCTCTTATAGTTTCCGAGATATGGACTATCGATAATTTACACCTTAGGCTCTGCTTCTAACTTGGGCCCAAATTGTAAAATGGTCTTATCTATTGGCGATTTAGTTGCAATTCACATTCCAAGTAATATTCGGCATGCTAATTACATTGCCGGTTGCCAAATTGCATTATCTCTTATAGTTTCCGAGATATGGACTATCGATAATTTACACCTTAGTCTCTGCTTCTAACTTGGGCCCAAATTGTAAAATGGTCTTATATATTGGCGATTTCGTTCCAATTCACATTCCAAGTAATATTCGGCATGCTAATTACATTGCCCGTTGCCAAATTGCATTATCTCTTATAGTTTCCGAGATATGAACTATCGATAATTTACACCTTAGGCTCTGCTTCTAACTTGGGCCCAAATTGTAAAATGGTCTTATCTATTGGCGATTTCGTTCCAATTCACATTCCAAGTAATATTCGGCATGCTAATTACATTGCCGGTTGCCAAATTGCATTATCTCTTATAGTTTCCGAGATATGGACTATCGATAATTTACACCTTAGGCTCTGCTTCTAACTTGGGCCCAAATTGTAAAATGGTCTTTTCTATTGGCGATTTCGTTCCAATTCACACTCCAAGTAATATTCGGCATGCTAATTACATTGCCGGTTGCGAAATTGCATTATCTCTTATAGTTTCCGAGATATGGACAATCGATAATTTACACCTTAGGCTCTGCTTCTAACTTGGGCCCAAATTGTAAAATGGTCTTATCTATTGGCGATTTCGTTCCAATTCACATTCCAACTAATATTCGGCATGCTAATTACATTGCCGGTTGCCAAATTGCATTATCTCTTATAGTTTCCGAGATATGGACTATCGATAATTTACACCTTAGGCTCTGCTTCTAACTTGGGCCCAAATTGTAAAATGGTCTTACCTATTGGCGATTCCGTTCCAATTCACATTCCAAGTAATATTCGGCATGCTAATTACATTGCCGGTTGCCAAATTGCATTATCTCTTATAGTTTCCGAGATATGGACTATCGATAATTTACACCTTAGGCTCTGCTTCTAACTTGGGCCCAAATTGTAAAATGGTCTTATCTATTGGCGATTTCGTTCCAATTCACATTCCAAGTAATATTCGGCATGCTAATTACATTGCCGGTTGCCAAATTGCATTATCTCTTATAGTTTCCGAGATATGGACTATCGATAATTTACACCTTAGGCTCTGCTTCTAACTTGGGCCCAAATTGTAAAATGGTCTTATCTATTGGCGATTTCGTCCCAATTCACATTCCAAGTGATATTCGGCATGCTAATTACATTGCCGGTTGCGAAATTGCATTATCTCTTATAGTTTCCGAGATATGGACTATCGATAATTTGCACCTTAGGCTCTGCTTCTAACTTGCTCCCAAATTGTAAAATGTTCTTATCTATTGGCGATTTCGTTCCAATTCACATTCCAAGTAATATTCGGCATGCTAATTACGTTGCCGGTTGCCAAATTGCATTATCTCTTATAGTTTCCGAGATATGGACTATCGATAATTTACACCTTAGGCTCTGCTTCTAACTTGGGCCCAAATTGTAAAATGGTCTTATCTATTGGCGATTTCGTTCCAATTCACATTCCAAGTAATATTCGGCATGCTAATTACATTGCCGGTTGCCAAATTGAATTATCTCTTATAGTTTCCGAGATATGGACTATCGATAATTTACACCTTAGGCTCTGCTTCTAACTTGGGCCCAAATTGTAAAATGGTCTTATCTATTGGCGATTTCGTTCCAATTCACATTCCAAGTAATATTGGGCATGCTAATTACATTGCCGGTTGCCAAATTGCATTATCTCTTATAGTTTCCGAGATATGGACTATCGATAATTTACACCTTAGGCTCTGCTTCTAACTTGGGCCCAAATTGTAAAATGGTCTTACCTATTGGCGATTTCGTTCCAATTCACATTCCAAGTAATATTCGGCATGCTAATTACATTGCCGGTTGCCAAATTGCATTATCTCTTATAGTTTCCGAGATATGGACTATCGATAATTTACACCTTAGGCTCTGCTTCTAACTTGGGCCCAAATTGTAAAATGGTCTTATCTATTGGCGATTTCGTTCCAATTCACATTCCAAGTAATATTCGGCATGCTAATTACATTGCCGGTTGCCAAATTGCATTATCTCTTATAGTTTCCGAGATATGGACTATCGATAATTTACACCTTAGGCTCTGCTTCTAACTTGGGCCCAAATTGTAAAATGGTCTTATCTATTGGCGATTTCGTTCCAATTCACATTCCAAGTAATATTCGGCATGCTAATTACATTGCCGGTTGCCAAATTGCATTATCTCTTATAGTTTCCGAGATATGGACTATCGATAATTTACACCTTAGGCTCTGCTTCTAACTTGGGCCCAAATTGTAAAATGGTCTTATCTATTGGCGATTTCGTCCCAATTCACATTCCAAGTGATATTCGGCATGCTAATTACATTGCCGGTTGCGAAATTGCATTATCTCTTATAGTTTCCGAGATATGGACTATCGATAATTTACACATTAGGCTCTGCTTCTAACTTGGGCCCAAATTGTAAAATGGTCTTATCTATTGGCGATTTCGTTCCAATTCACATTCCAAGTAATATTCGGCATGCTAATTACATTGCCGGTTGCCAAATTGCATTATCTCTTATAGTTTCCGAGATATGGACTATCGATAATTTACACCTTAGGCTCTGCTTCTAACTTGGGCCCAAATTGTAAAATGGTCTTATCTATTGGCGATTTTGTTCCAATTCACATTCCAAGTAATATTCGGCATGCTAATTACATTGCCGGTTGCCAAATTGCATTATCTCTTATAGTTTCCGAGATATGGACTATCGATAATTTACACCTTAGGCTCTGCTTCTAACTTGGGCCCAAATTGTAAAATGGTCTTATCTATTGGCGATTTCGTTCCAATTCACATTCCAAGTAATATTCGGCATGCTAATTACATTGCCGGTTGTCAAATTGCATTATCTCTTATAGTTTCCGAGATATGGACTATCGATAATTTACACCTTAGGCTCTGCTTCTAACTTGGGCCCAAATTGTAAAATGGTCTTATCTATTGGCGATTTCGTTCCAATTCACACTCCTAGTAATATTCGGCATGCTAATTACATTGCCGGTTGCGAAATTGCATTATCTCTTATAGTTTCAGAGATATGGACTATCGATAATTTACACCTTAGGCTCTGCTTCTAACTTGGGCCCAAATTGTAAAATGGTCTTATCTATTGGCGATTTCGTTCCAATTCACATTCCAAGTAATATTCGGCATGCTAATTACATTGCCGGTTGCCAAATTGCAATATCTCTTATAGTTTCCGAGATATGGACTATCGATAATTTACACCTTAGGCTCTGCTTCTAACTTGGGCCCAAATTGTAAAATGGTCTTATCTATTGGCGATTTCGTTCCAATTCACATTCCAAGTAATATTCGGCATGCTAATTACATTGCCGGTTGCCAAATTGCATTAACTCTTATAGTTTCCGAGATATGGACTATCGATAATTTACACCTTAGGCTCTGCTTCTAACTTGGGCCCAAATTGTAAAATGGTCTTATCTATTGGCGATTTCGTTCCAATTCACATTCCAAGTAATATTCGGCATGCTAATTACATTGCTGGTTGCCAAATTGCATTATCTCTTATAGTTTCCGAGATATGGACTATCGATAATTTACACCATAGGCTCTGCTTCTAACTTGGGCCCAAATTGTAAAATGGCCTTATCTATTGGCGATTTCGTTCCAATTCACATTCCAAGTAATATTCGGCATGCTAATTACATTGCCGGTTGCCAAATTGCATTATCTCTTATAGTTTCCGAGTTATGGACTATCGATAATTTACAAATTAGGCTCTGCTTCTAACTTGGGCCCAAATTGTAAAATGGTCTTATCTATTGGCGATTTCCTTCCAATTCACATTCCAAGTAATATTCGGCATGCTAATTACATTGCCGGTTGCCAGATTGCATTATCTCTTATAGTTTCCGAGATATGGACTATCGATAATTTACACCTTAGGCTCTGCTTCTAACTTGGGCCCAAATTGTAAAATGGTCTTATCTATTGGCGATTTCGTTCCAATTCACATTCCAAGTAATATTCGGCATGCTAATTACATTGCCGGTTGCCAAATTGAATTATCTCTTATAGTTTCCGAGATATGGACTATCGATAATTTACACCTTAGGCTCTGCTTCTAACTTGGGCCCAAATTGTAAAATGGTCTTACCTATTGGCGATTTCGTTCCAATTCACATTCCAAGTAATATTCGGCATGCTAATTACATTGCCGGTTGCCAAATTGCATTATCTCTTATAGTTTCCGAGATATGGACTATCGATAATTTACACCTTAGGCTCTGCTTCTAACTTGGGCCCAAATTGTAAAATGGTCTTATCTATTGGCGATTTCGTTCCAATTCACATTCCAAGTAATATTCGGCATGCTAATTACATTGCCGGTTGCCAAATTGCATTATCTCTTATAGTTTCCGAGATATGGACTATCGATAATTTACACCTTAGGCTCTGCTTCTAACTTGGGCCCAAATTGTATAATGGTCTTATCTATTGGCGATTTCGTCCCAATTCACATTCCAAGTGATATTCGGCATGCTAATTACATTGCCGGTCGCGAAATTGCATTATCTCTTATAGTTTCCGAGATATGGACTATCAATAATTTACACCTTAGGCTCTGCTTCTAACTTGGGCCCAAATTGTAAAATGGTCTTATCTATTGGCGATTTCGTTCCAATTCACATTCCAAGTAATATTCGGCATGCTAATTACATTGCCGGTTGCCAAATTGCATTATCTCTTACAGTTTCCGAGATATGGACTATCGATAATTTACACCTTAGGCTCTGCTTCTAACTTGGGCCCAAATTGTAAAATGGTCTTATCTATTGGCGATTTAGTTGCAATTCACATTCCAAGTAATATTCGGCATGCTAATTACATTGCCGGTTGCCAAATTGCATTATCTCTTACAGTTTCCGAGATATGGACTATCGATAATTTACACCTTAGGCTCTGCTTCTAACTTGGGCCCAAATTGTAAAATGGTCTTATCTATTGGCGATTTCGTTCCAATTCACATTCCAAGTAATATTCGGCATGCTAATTACATTGCCGGTTGCCAAATTGCATTATCTCTTATAGTTTCCGAGATATGGACTATCGATAATTTACACCTTAGGCTCTGCTTCTAACTTGGGCCCAAATTGTAAAATGGTCTTATCTATTGGCGATTTCGTTCCAATTCACATTCCAAGTAATATTCGGCATGCTAATTACATTGCCGGTTGCCAAATTGCATTATCTCTTATAGTTTCCGAGATATGGACTATCGATAATTTACACCTTAGGCTCTGCTTCTAACTTGGGCCCAAATTGTAAAATGGTCTTATCTATTGGCGATTTCGTTCCAATTCACACTCCAAGAAATATTCGGCATGCTAATTACATTGCCGGTTGCGAAATTGCATTATCTCTTATAGTTTCCGAGATATGGACAATCGATAATTTACACCTTAGGCTCTGCTTCTAACTTGGGCCCAAATTGTAAAATGGTCTTATCTATTGGCGATTTCGTTCCAATTCACATTCCAAGTAATATTCGGCATGCTAATTACATTGCCGGTTGCCAAATTGCATTATCTCTTATAGTTTCCTAGATATGGACTATCGATAATTTACACCTTAGGCTCTGCTTCTAACTTGGGCCCAAATTGTAAAATGGTCTTATCTATTGGCGATTTCGTCCCAATTCACATTCCAAGTGATATTCGGCATGCTAATTACATTGCCGGTTGCGAAATTGCATTATCTCTTATAGTTTCCGAGATATGGACTATCAATAATTTACACCTTAGGCTCTGCTTCTAACTTGGGCCCAAATTGTAAAATGGTCTTATCTATTGGCGATTTCGTTCCAATTCACATTCCAAGTAATATTCGGCATGCTAATTACATTGCCGGTTGCCAAATTGCATTATCTCTTATAGTTTCCGAGATATGGACTATCGATAATTTACACCTTAGGCTCTGCTTCTAACTTGGGCCCAAATTGTAAAATGGTCTTATCTATTGGCGATTTCGTTCCAATTCACATTCCAAGTAATATTCGGCATGCTAATTACATTGCCGGTTGCCAAATTGCATTATCTCTTATAGTTTCCGAGATATGGACTATCGATAATTTACACCTTAGGCTCTGCTTCTAACTTGGGCCCAAATTGTAAAATGGTCTTATCTATTGGCGATTTCGTTCCAATTCACATTCCAAGTTATATTCGGCATGCTAATTACATTGCCGGTTGCCAAATTGCATTATCTCTTATAGTTTCCGAGATATGGACTATCGATAATTTACACCATAGGCTCTGCTTCTAACTTGGGCCCAAATTGTAAAATGGTCTTATCTATTGGCGATTTCGTTCCAATTCACATTCCAAGTAATATTCGGCATGCTAATTACATTGCCGGTTGCCAAATTGCATTATCTCTTATAGTTTCCAAGATATGGACTATCGATAATTTACACCTTAGGCTCTGCTTCTAACTTGCTCCCAAATTGCAAAATGGTCTTATCTATTGGCGATTTCGTTCCAATTCACATTCCAAGTAATATTCGGCATGCTAATTACATTGCCGGTTGCCAAATTGCATTATCTCTTATAGTTTCCGAGATATGGACTATCGGTAATTTACACCTTAGGCTCTGCTTCTAACTTGGGCCCAAATTATAAAATGGTCTTATCTATTGGCGATTTCGTTCCAATTCACATTCCAAGTAATATCCGGCATGCTAATTGCATTGACGGTTGCCAAATTGAATTATCTCTTATAGTTTCCGAGATATGGACTATCGATAATTTACACCTTAGGCTCTGCTTCTAACTTGGGCCCAAATTGTAAAATGGTCTTACCTATTGGCGATTTCGTTCCAATTCACATTCCAAGTAATATTCGGCATGTTAATTACATTGCCGGTTGCCAAATTGCATTATCTCTTATAGTTTCCGAGATATGGACTATCGATAATTTACACCTTAGGCTCTGCTTCTAACTTGGGCCCAAATTGTAAAATGGTCTTATCTATTGGCGATTTCGTTCCAATTCACATTCCAAGTAATATTCGGCATGCTAATTACATTGCCGGTTGCCAAATTGCATTATCTCTTATAGTTTCCGAGATATGGACTATCGATAATTTACATCTTAGGCTCTGCTTCTAACTTGGGCCCAAATTGTAAAATCGTCTTATCTATTGGCGATTTCGTTCCAATTCACATTCCAAGTAATATTCGGCATGCTAATTACATTGCCGGTTGCCAAATTGCATTATCTCTTATAGTTTCCGAGATATGGACTATCGATAATTTACACCTTAGGCTCTGCTTCTAACTTGGGCCCAAATTGTAAAATGGTCTTATCTATTGGCGATTTCGTTCCAATTCACATTCCTAGTAATATCCAGCATGCTAATTACATTGCCGGTTGCCAAATTGAATTATCTCTTATAGTTTCCGAGATATGGACTATCGATAATTTACACCTTAGGCTCTGCTTCTAACTTGGGCCCAAATTGTAAAATGGTCTTATCTATTGGCGATTTCGTTCCAATTCACATTCCAAGTAATATTCGGCATGCTAATTACATTGCCGGTTGCCAAATTGCATTATCTCTTATAGTTTCCGAGATATGGACTATCGATAATTTACATCTTAGGCTCTGCTTCTAACTTGGGCCCAAATTGTAAAATGGTCTTATCTATTGGCGATTTCGTTCCAATTCACATTCCAAGTAATATTCGGCATGCTAATTACATTGCCGGTTGCCAAATTGCATTATCTCTTATAGTTTCCGAGATATGGACTATCGATAATTTACACCTTAGGCTCTGCTTCTAACTTGGGCCCAAATTGTAAAATGGTCTTATCTATTGGCGATTTCGTCCCAATTCACATTCCAAGTGATATTCGGCATGCTAATTACATTGCCGGTTGCGAAATTGCATTATCTCTTATAGTTTCCGAGATATGGACTATCAATAATTTGCACCTTAGGCTCTGCTTCTAACTTGGGCCCAAATTGTAAAATGGTCTTATCTATTGGCGATTTCGTTCCAATTCACATTCCAAGTAATATTCGGCATGCTAATTACATTGCCGGTTGCCAAATTACATTATCTCTTATAGTTTCCGAGATTTGGACTATCGATAATTTACACCTTAGGCTCTGCTTCTAACTTGGGCCCAAATTGTAAAATGGTCTTATCTATTGGCGATTTCGTTCCAATTCACATTCCAAGTAATATTCGGCATGCTAATTACATTGCCGGTTGCCAAATTGCATTATCTCTTATAGTTTCCGAGATATGGACTATCGATAATTTACACCTTAGGCTCTGCTTCTAACTTGGGCCCAAATTGTAAAATGGTCTTATCTATTGGCGATTTCGTTCCAATTCTCATTCCAAGTAATATTCGGCATGCTAATTACATTGCCGGTTGCCAAATTGCATTATCTCTTATAGTTTCCGAGATATGGACTATCGATAATTTACACCTTAGGCTCTGCTTCTAACTTGGGCCCAAATTGTAAAATGGTCTTATCTATTGGCGATTTCGTCCCAATTCACATTCCAAGTGATATTCGGCATGCTAATTACATTGCCGGTTGCGAAATTGCATTATCTCTTATAGTTTCCGAGATATGGACTATCAATAATTTGCACCTTAGGCTCTGCTTCTAACTTGGGCCCAAATTGTAAAATGGTCTTATCTATTGGCGATTTCGTTCCAATTCACATTCCAAGTAATATTCGGCATGCTAATTACATTGCCGGTTGCCAAATTACATTATCTCTTATAGTTTCCGAGATTTGGACTATCGATAATTTACACCTTAGGCTCTGCTTCTAACTTGGGCCCAAATTGTAAAATGGTCTTATCTATTGGCGATTTCGTTCCAATTCACATTCCAAGTAATATTCGGCATGCTAATTACATTGCCGGTTGCCAAATTGCATTATCTCTTATAGTTTCCGAGATATGGACTATCGATAATTTACACCTTAGGCTCTGCTTCTAACTTGGGCCCAAATTGTAAAATGGTCTTATCTATTGGCGATTTCGTTCCAATTCTCATTCCAAGTAATATTCGGCATGCTAATTACATTGCCGGTTGCCAAATTGCATTATCTCTTATAGTTTCCGAGATATGGACTATCGATAATTTACACCTTAGGCTCTGCTTCTAACTTGGGCCCAAATTGTAAAATGGTCTTCTCTATTGGCGATTTCGTTCCAATTCACATTCCAAGTAATATTCGGCATGCTAATTACATTGCCGGTTGCCAAATTGCATTATCTCTTATAGTTTCCGAGATATGGACTATCAATAATTTACACCTTAGGCTCTGCTTCTAACTTGGGCCCAAATTGTAAAATGGTCTTATCTATTGGCGATTTCGTTCCAATTCACATTCCAAGTAATATTCGGCATGCTAATTGCATTGCCGGTTGCCAAATTGCATTATCTCTTATAGTTTCCGAGATATGGACTATCGATAATTTACACCTTAGGCTCTGCTTCTAACTTGGGCCCAAATTGTAAAATGGTCTTATCTATTGGCGGTTTCGTTCCAATTCACATTCCAAGTAATATTCGGCATGCTAATTACATTGCCGGTTGCCAAATTGCATTATCTCTTATAGTTTCCGAGATATGGACTATCGATAATTTACACCTTAGGCTCTGCTTCTAACTTGGGCCCAAATTGTAAAATGGTCTTATCTATTGGCGATTTAGTTGCAATTCACATTCCAAGTAATATTCGGCATGCTAATTACATTGCCGGTTGCCAAATTGCATTATCTCTTATAGTTTCCGAGATATGGACTATCGATAATTTACACCTTAGTCTCTGCTTCTAACTTGGGCCCAAATTGTAATATGGTCATATATATTGGCGATTTCGTTCCAATTCACATTCCAAGTAATATTCGGCATGCTAATTACATTGCCTGTTGCCAAATTGCATTATCTCTTATAGTTTCCGAGATATGAACTATCGATAATTTACACCTTAGGCTCTGCTTCTAACTTGGGCCCAAATTGTAAAATGGTCTTATCTATTGGCGATTTCGTTCCAATTCACATTCCAAGTAATATTCGGCATGCTAATTACATTGCCGGTTGCCAAATTGCATTATCTCTTATAGTTTCCGAGATATGGACTATCGATAATTTACACCTTAGGCTCTGCTTCTAACTTGGGCCCAAATTGTAAAATGGTCTTATCTATTGGCGATTTCGTTCCAATTCACACTCCAAGTAATATTCGGCATGCTAATTACATTGCCGGTTGCGAAATTGCATTATCTCTTATAGTTTCCGAGATATGGACTATCGATAATTTACACCTTAGGCTCTGCTTCTAACTTGGGCCCAAATTGTAAAATGGTCTTATCTATTGGCGATTTCGTTCCAATTCACATTCCAAGTAATATTCGGCATGCTAATTACATTGCCGGTTGCCAAATTGCATTATCTCTTATAGTTTCCGAGATATGGACTATCGATAATTTACACCTTAGGCTCTGCTTCTAACTTGGGCCCAAATTGTAAAATGGTCTTATCTATTGGCGATTTCGTTCCAATTCACATTCCAAGTAATATTCGGCATGCTAATTACATTGCCGGTTGCCAAATTGCATTATCTCTTATAGTTTCCGAGATATGGACTATCGATAATTTACACCTTAGGCTCTGCTTCTAACTTGGGCCCAAATTGTAAAATGGTCTTATCTATTGGCGATTTCGTCCCAATTCACATTCCAAGTGATATTCGGCATGCTAATTACATTGCCGGTTGCGAAATTGCATTATCTCTTATAGTTTCCGAGATATGGACTATCGATAATTTGCACCTTAGGCTCTGCTTCTAATTTGCTCCCAAATTGTAAAATGGTCTTATCTATTGGCGATTTCGTTCCAATTCACATTAAAAGTAATATTCGGCATGCTAATTACATTGCCGGTTGCCAAATTGCATTATCTCTTATAGTTTCCGAGATATGGACTATCAATAATTTACACCTTAGGCTCTGCTTCTAACTTGGGCCCAAATTGTAAAATGGTCTTATCTATTGGCGATTTCGTTCCAATTCACATTCCAAGTAATATTCGGCATGCTAATTGCATTGCCGGTTGCCAAATTGCATTATCTCTTATAGTTTCCGAGATATGGACTATCGATAATTTACACCTTAGGCTCTGCTTCTAACTTGGGCCCAAATTGTAAAATGGTCTTATCTATTGGCGATTTAGTTGCAATTCACATTCCAAGTAATATTCGGCATGCTAATTACATTGCCGGTTGCCAAATTGCATTATCTCTTATAGTTTCCGAGATATGGACTATCGATAATTTACACCTTAGTCTCTGCTTCTAACTTGGGCCCAAATTGTAATATGGTCATATATATTGGCGATTTCGTTCCAATTCACATTCCAAGTAATATTCGGCATGCTAATTACATTGCCTGTTGCCAAATTGCATTATCTCTTATAGTTTCCGAGATATGAACTATCGATAATTTACACCTTAGGCTCTGCTTCTAACTTGGGCCCAAATTGAAAAATGGTCTTATCTATTGGCGATTTCGTTCCAATTCACATTCCAAGTAATATTCGGCATGCTAATTACATTGCCGGTTGCCAAATTGCATTATCTCTTATAGTTTCCGAGATATGGACTATCGATAATTTACACCTTAGGCTCTGCTTCTAACTTGGGCCCAAATTGTAAAATGGTCTTATCTATTGGCGATTTCGTTCCAATTCACACTCCAAGTAATATTCGGCATGCTAATTACATTGCCGGTTGCGAAATTGCATTATCTCTTATAGTTTCCGAGATATGGACTATCGATAATTTACACCTTAGGCTCTGCTTCTAACTTGGGCCCAAATTGTAAAATGGTCTTATCTATTGGCGATTTCGTTCCAATTCACATTCCAAGTAATATTCGGCATGCTAATTACATTGCCGGTTGCCAAATTGCATTATCTCTTATAGTTTCCGAGATATGGACTATCGATAATTTACACCTTAGGCTCTGCTTCTAACTTGGGCCCAAATTGTAAAATGGTCTTACCTATTGGCGATTCCGTTCCAATTCACATTCCAAGTAATATTCGGCATGCTAATTACATTGCCGGTTGCCAAATTGCATTATCTCTTATAGTTTCCGAGATATGGACTATCGATAATTTACACCTTAGGCTCTGCTTCTAACTTGGGCCCAAATTGTAAAATGGTCTTATCTATTTGCGATTTCGTTCCAATTCACATTCCAAGTAATATTCGGCATGCTAATTACATTGCCGGTTGCCAAATTGCATTATCTCTTATAGTTTCCGAGATATGGACTATCGATAATTTACACCTTAGGCTCTGCTTCTAACTTGGGCCCAAATTGTAAAATGGTCTTATCTATTGGCGATTTCGTCCCAATTCACATTCCAAGTGATATTCGGCATGCTAATTACATTGCCGGTTGCGAAATTGCATTATCTCTTATAGTTTCCGAGATATGGACTATCGATAATTTGCACCTTAGGCTCTGCCTCTAACTTGCTCCCAAATTGTAAAATGGTCTTATCTATTGGCGATTTCGTTCCAATTCACATTCCAAGTAATATTCGGCATGCTAATTACATTGCCGGTTGCCAAATTGCATTATCTCTTATAGTTTCCGAGATATGGACTATCGATAATTTACACCTTAGGCTCTGCTTCTAACTTGGGCCCAAATTGTAAAATGGTCTTATCTATTGGCGATTTCGTTCCAATTCACATTCCAAGTAATATTCGGCATGCTAATTACATTGCCGGTTGCCAAATTGCATTATCTCTTATAGTTTCCGAGATATGGACTATCGATAATTTACACCATAGGCTCTGCTTATAACTTGGGCCCAAATTGTAAAATGGTCTTACCTATTGGCGATTTCGTTCCAATTCACATTCCAAGTAATATTCGGCATGCTAATTACATTGCCGGTTGCCAAATTGCATTATCTCTTATAGTTTCCGAGATATGGACTATCGATAATTTACACCTTAGGCTCTGCTTCTAACTTGGGCCCAAATTGTAAAATGGTCTTATCTATTGGCGATTTCGTTCCAATTCACATTCCAATTAATATTCGGCATGCTAATTACATTGCCGGTTGCCAAATTGCATTATCTCTTATAGTTTCCGAGATATGGACTATCGATAATTTACACCTTAGGCTCTGCTTCTAACTTGGGCCCAAATTGTAAAATGGTCTTATCTATTGGCGATTTCGTTCCAATTCACATTCCAAGTAATATTCGGCATGCTAATTACATTGCCGGTTGCCAAATTGCATTATCTCTTATAGTTTCCGAGATATGGACTATCGATAATTTACACCTTAGGCTCTGCTTCTAACTTGGGCCCAAATTGTAAAATGGTCTTATCTATTGGCGATTTCGTTCCAATTCACATTCCAAGTAATATTCGGCATGCTAATTACATTGCCGGTTGCCAAATTGCATTATCTCTTATAGTTTCCGAGATATGGACTATCGATAATTTACACCTTAGGCTCTGCTTCTAACTTGGGCCCAAATTGTAAAATGGTCTTATCTATTGGCGATTTCGTCCCAATTCACATTCCAAGTGATATTCGGCATGCTAATTACATTGCCGGTTGCGAAATTGCATTATCTCTTATAGTTTCCGAGATATGGACTATCGATAATTTACACATTAGGCTCTGCTTCTAACTTGGGCCCAAATTGTAAAATGGTCTTATCTATTGGCGATTTCGTTCCAATTCACATTCCAAGTAATATTAAGCATGCTAATTACATTGCCGGTTGTCAAATTGCATTATCTCTTATAGTTTCCGAGATATGGACTATCGATAATTTACACCTTAGGCTCTGCTTCTAACTTGGGCCCAAATTGTAAAATGGTCTTATCTATTGGCGATTTTGTTCCAATTCACATTCCAAGTAATATTCGGCATGCTAATTACATTGCCGGTTGCCAAATTGCATTATCTCTTATAGTTTCCGAGATATGGACTATCGATAATTTACACCTTAGGCTCTGCTTCTAACTTGGGCCCAAATTGTAAAATGGTCTTATCTATTGGCGATTTCGTTCCAATTCACATTCCAAGTAATATTCGGCATGCTAATTACATTGCCGGTTGTCAAATTGCATTATCTCTTATAGTTTCCGAGATATGGACTATCGATAATTTACACCTTAGGCTCTGCTTCTAACTTGGGCCCAAATTGTAAAATGGTCTTATCTATTGGCGATTTCGTTCCAATTCACACTCCTAGTAATATTCGGCATGCTAATTACATTGCCGGTTGCGAAATTGCATTATCTCTTATAGTTTCAGAGATATGGACTATCGATAATTTACACCTTAGGCTCTGCTTCTAACTTGGGCCCAAATTGTAAAATGGTCTTATCTATTGGCGATTTCGTTCCAATTCACATTCCAAGTAATATTCGGCATGCTAATTACATTGCAGGTTGCCAAATTGCATTATCTCTTATAGTTTCCGAGATATGGACTATCGATAATTTACACCTTAGGCTCTGCTTCTAACTTGGGCCCAAATTGTAAAATGGTCTTATCTATTGGCGATTTCGTTCCAATTCACATTCCAAGTAATATTCGGCATGCTAATTACATTGCCAGTTGCCAAATTGCATTAACTCTTATAGTTTCCGAGATATGGACTATCGATAATTTACACATTAGGCTCTGCTTCTAACTTGGGCCCAAATTGTAAAATGGTCTTATCTATTGGCGATTTCGTTCCAATTCACATTCCAAGTAATATTCGGCATGCTAATTACATTGCCGGTTGCCAAATTGCATTATCTCTTATAGTTTCCGAGATATGGACTATCGATTATTTACACCATAGGCTCTGCTTCTAGCTTGGGCCCAAATTGTAAAATGGCCTTATCTATTGGCGATTTCGTTCCAATTCACATTCCAAGTAATATTCGGCATGCTAATTACATTGCCGGTTGCCAAATTGCATTATCTCTTATAGTTTCCGAGTTATGGACTATCGATAATTTACACCTTAGGCTCTGCTTCTAACTTGGGCCCAAATTGTAAAATGGTCTTATCTATTGGCGATTTCCTTCCAATTCACATTCCAAGTAATATTCGGTATGCTAATTACATTGCCGGTTGCCAAATTGCATTATCTCTTATAGTTTCCGAGATATGGACTATCGATAATTTACACCTTAGGCTCTGCTTCTAACTTGGGCCCAAATTGTAAAATGGTCTTATCTATTGGCGATTTCGTTCCAATTCACATTCCAAGTAATATTCGGCATGCTAATTACATTGCCGGTTGCCAAATTGAATTATCTCTTATAGTTTCCGAGATATGGACTATCGATAATTTACACCTTAGGCTCTGCTTCTAACTTGGGCCCAAATTGTAAAATGGTCTTACCTATTGGCGATTTCGTTCCAATTCACATTCCAAGTAATATTCGGCATGCTAATTACATTGCCGGTTGCCAAATTGCATTATCTCTTATAGTTTCCGAGATATGGACTATCGATAATTTACATCTTAGGCTCTGCTTCTAACTTGGGCCCAAATTGTAAAATGGTCTTATCTATTGGCGATTTCGTTCCAATTCACATTCCAAGTAATATTCGGCATGCTAATTACATTGCCGGTTGCCAAATTGCATTATCTCTTATAGTTTCCGAGATATGGACTATCGATAATTTACACATTAGGCTCTGCTTCTAACTTGGGCCCAAATTGTAAAATGGTCTTTTCTATTGGCGATTTCGTTCCAATTCACATTCCAAGTAATATTCGGCATGCTAATTACATTGCCGGTTGCCAAATTGCATTATCTCTTATAGTTTCCGAGATATGGACTATCAATAATTTACACCTTAGGCTCTGCTTCTAACTTGGGCCCAAATTGTAAAATGGTCTTATCTATTGGCGATTTCGTTCCAATTCACATTCCAAGTAATATTCGGCATGCTAATTGAATTGCCGGTTGCCAAATTGCATTATCTCTTATAGTTTCCGAGATATGGACTATCGATAATTTACACCTTAGGCTCTGCTTCTAACTTGGGCCCAAATTGTAAAATGGTCTTATCTATTGGCGGTTTCGTTCCAATTCACATTCCAAGTAATATTCGGCATGCTAATTACATTGCCGGTTGCCAAATTGCATTATCTCTTATAGTTTCCGAGATATGGACTATCGATAATTTACACCTTAGGCTCTGCTTCTAACTTGGGCCCAAATTGTAAAATGGTCTTATCTATTGGCGATTTAGTTGCAATTCACATTCCAAGTAATATTCGGCATGCTAATTACATTGCCGGTTGCCAAATTGCATTATCTCTTATAGTTTCCGAGATATGGACTATCGATAATTTACACCTTAGTCTCTGCTTCTAACTTGGGCCCAAATTGTAAAATGGTCTTATATATTGGCGATTTCGTTCCAATTCACATTCCAAGTAATATTCGGCATGCTAATTACATTGCCCGTTGCCAAATTGCATTATCTCTTATAGTTTCCGAGATATGAACTATCGATAATTTACACCTTAGGCTCTGCTTCTAACTTGGGCCCAAATTGTAAAATGGTCTTATCTATTGGCGATTTCGTTCCAATTCACATTCCAAGTAATATTCGGCATGCTAATTACATTGCCGGTTGCCAAATTGCATTATCTCTTATAGTTTCCGAGATATGGACTATCGATAATTTACACCTTAGGCTCTGCTTCTAACTTGGGCCCAAATTGTAAAATGGTCTTTTCTATTGGCGATTTCGTTCCAATTCACACTCCAAGTAATATTCGGCATGCTAATTACATTGCCGGTTGCGAAATTGCATTATCTCTTATAGTTTCCGAGATATGGACAATCGATAATTTACACCTTAGGCTCTGCTTCTAACTTGGGCCCAAATTGTAAAATGGTCTTATCTATTGGCGATTTCGTTCCAATTCACATTCCAACTAATATTCGGCATGCTAATTACATTGCCGGTTGCCAAATTGCATTATCTCTTATAGTTTCCGAGATATGGACTATCGATAATTTACACCTTAGGCTCTGCTTCTAACTTGGGCCCAAATTGTAAAATGGTCTTACCTATTGGCGATTCCGTTCCAATTCACATTCCAAGTAATATTCGGCATGCTAATTACATTGCCGGTTGCCAAATTGCATTATCTCTTATAGTTTCCGAGATATGGACTATCGATAATTTACACCTTAGGCTCTGCTTCTAACTTGGGCCCAAATTGTAAAATGGTCTTATCTATTGGCGATTTCGTTCCAATTCACATTCCAAGTAATATTCGGCATGCTAATTACATTGCCGGTTGCCAAATTGCATTATCTCTTATAGTTTCCGAGATATGGACTATCGATAATTTACACCTTAGGCTCTGCTTCTAACTTGGGCCCAAATTGTAAAATGGTCTTATCTATTGGCGATTTCGTCCCAATTCACATTCCAAGTGATATTCGGCATGCTAATTACATTGCCGGTTGCGAAATTGCATTATCTCTTATAGTTTCCGAGATATGGACTATCGATAATTTGCACCTTAGGCTCTGCTTCTAACTTGCTCCCAAATTGTAAAATGTTCTTATCTATTGGCGATTTCGTTCCAATTCACATTCCAAGTAATATTCGGCATGCTAATTACGTTGCCGGTTGCCAAATTGCATTATCTCTTATAGTTTCCCAGATATGGACTATCGATAATTTACACCTTAGGCTCTGCTTCTAACTTGGGCCCAAATTGTAAAATGGTCTTATCTATTGGCGATTTCGTTCCAATTCACATTCCAAGTAATATTCGGCATGCTAATTACATTGCCGGTTGCCAAATTGAATTATCTCTTATAGTTTCCGAGATATGGACTATCGATAATTTACACCTTAGGCTCTGCTTCTAACTTGGGCCCAAATTGTAAAATGGTCTTATCTATTGGCGATTTCGTTCCAATTCACATTCCAAGTAATATTGGGCATGCTAATTACATTGCCGGTTGCCAAATTGCATTATCTCTTATAGTTTCCGAGATATGGACTATCGATAATTTACACCTTAGGCTCTGCTTCTAACTTGGGCCCAAATTGTAAAATGGTCTTACCTATTGGCGATTTCGTTCCAATTCACATTCCAAGTAATATTCGGCATGCTAATTACATTGCCGGTTGCCAAATTGCATTATCTCTTATAGTTTCCGAGATATGGACTATCGATAATTTACACCTTAGGCTCTGCTTCTAACTTGGGCCCAAATTGTAAAATGGTCTTATCTATTGGCGATTTCGTTCCAATTCACATTCCAAGTAATATTCGGCATGCTAATTACATTGCCGGTTGCCAAATTGCATTATCTCTTATAGTTTCCGAGATATGGACTATCGATAATTTACACCTTAGGCTCTGCTTCTAACTTGGGCCCAAATTGTAAAATGGTCTTATCTATTGGCGATTTCGTTCCAATTCACATTCCAAGTAATATTCGGCATGCTAATTACATTGCCGGTTGCCAAATTGCATTATCTCTTATAGTTTCCGAGATATGGACTATCGATAATTTACACCTTAGGCTCTGCTTCTAACTTGGGCCCAAATTGTAAAATGGTCTTATCTATTGGCGATTTCGTCCCAATTCACATTCCAAGTGATATTCGGCATGCTAATTACATTGCCGGTTGCGAAATTGCATTATCTCTTATAGTTTCCGAGATATGGACTATCGATAATTTACACATTAGGCTCTGCTTCTAACTTGGGCCCAAATTGTAAAATGGTCTTATCTATTGGCGATTTCGTTCCAATTCACATTCCAAGTAATATTCGGCATGCTAATTACATTGCCGGTTGCCAAATTGCATTATCTCTTATAGTTTCCGAGATATGGACTATCGATAATTTACACCTTAGGCTCTGCTTCTAACTTGGGCCCAAATTGTAAAATGGTCTTATCTATTGGCGATTTTGTTCCAATTCACATTCCAAGTAATATTCGGCATGCTAATTACATTGCCGGTTGCCAAATTGCATTATCTCTTATAGTTTCCGAGATATGGACTATCGATAATTTACACCTTAGGCTCTGCTTCTAACTTGGGCCCAAATTGTAAAATGGTCTTATCTATTGGCGATTTCGTTCCAATTCACATTCCAAGTAATATTCGGCATGCTAATTACATTGCCGGTTGTCAAATTGCATTATCTCTTATAGTTTCCGAGATATGGACTATCGATAATTTACACCTTAGGCTCTGCTTCTAACTTGGGCCCAAATTGTAAAATGGTCTTATCTATTGGCGATTTCGTTCCAATTCACACTCCTAGTAATATTCGGCATGCTAATTACATTGCCGGTTGCGAAATTGCATTATCTCTTATAGTTTCAGAGATATGGACTATCGATAATTTACACCTTAGGCTCTGCTTCTAACTTGGGCCCAAATTGTAAAATGGTCTTATCTATTGGCGATTTCGTTCCAATTCACATTCCAAGTAATATTCGGCATGCTAATTACATTGCCGGTTGCCAAATTGCAATATCTCTTATAGTTTCCGAGATATGGACTATCGATAATTTACACCTTAGGCTCTGCTTCTAACTTGGGCCCAAATTGTAAAATGGTCTTATCTATTGGCGATTTCGTTCCAATTCACATTCCAAGTAATATTCGGCATGCTAATTACATTGCCGGTTGCCAAATTGCATTAACTCTTATAGTTTCCGAGATATGGACTATCGATAATTTACACCTTAGGCTCTGCTTCTAACTTGGGCCCAAATTGTAAAATGGTCTTATCTATTGGCGATTTCGTTCCAATTCACATTCCAAGTAATATTCGGCATGCTAATTACATTGCTGGTTGCCAAATTGCATTATCTCTTATAGTTTCCGAGATATGGACTATCGATAATTTACACCATAGGCTCTGCTTCTAACTTGGGCCCAAATTGTAAAATGGCCTTATCTATTGGCGATTTCGTTCCAATTCACATTCCAAGTAATATTCGGCATGCTAATTACATTGCCGGTTGCCAAATTGCATTATCTCTTATAGTTTCCGAGTTATGGACTATCGATAATTTACAAATTAGGCTCTGCTTCTAACTTGGGCCCAAATTGTAAAATGGTCTTATCTATTGGCGATTTCCTTCCAATTCACATTCCAAGTAATATTCGGCATGCTAATTACATTGCCGGTTGCCAGATTGCATTATCTCTTATAGTTTCCGAGATATGGACTATCGATAATTTACACCTTAGGCTCTGCTTCTAACTTGGGCCCAAATTGTAAAATGGTCTTATCTATTGGCGATTTCGTTCCAATTCACATTCCAAGTAATATTCGGCATGCTAATTACATTGCCGGTTGCCAAATTGAATTATCTCTTATAGTTTCCGAGATATGGACTATCGATAATTTACACCTTAGGCTCTGCTTCTAACTTGGGCCCAAATTGTAAAATGGTCTTACCTATTGGCGATTTCGTTCCAATTCACATTCCAAGTAATATTCGGCATGCTAATTACATTGCCGGTTGCCAAATTGCATTATCTCTTATAGTTTCCGAGATATGGACTATCGATAATTTACACCTTAGGCTCTGCTTCTAACTTGGGCCCAAATTGTAAAATGGTCTTATCTATTGGCGATTTCGTTCCAATTCACATTCCAAGTAATATTCGGCATGCTAATTACATTGCCGGTTGCCAAATTGCATTATCTCTTATAGTTTCCGAGATATGGACTATCGATAATTTACACCTTAGGCTCTGCTTCTAACTTGGGCCCAAATTGTATAATGGTCTTATCTATTGGCGATTTCGTCCCAATTCACATTCCAAGTGATATTCGGCATGCTAATTACATTGCCGGTCGCGAAATTGCATTATCTCTTATAGTTTCCGAGATATGGACTATCAATAATTTACACCTTAGGCTCTGCTTCTAACTTGGGCCCAAATTGTAAAATGGTCTTATCTATTGGCGATTTCGTTCCAATTCACATTCCAAGTAATATTCGGCATGCTAATTACATTGCCGGTTGCCAAATTGCATTATCTCTTACAGTTTCCGAGATATGGACTATCGATAATTTACACCTTAGGCTCTGCTTCTAACTTGGGCCCAAATTGTAAAATGGTCTTATCTATTGGCGATTTAGTTGCAATTCACATTCCAAGTAATATTCGGCATGCTAATTACATTGCCGGTTGCCAAATTGCATTATCTCTTACAGTTTCCGAGATATGGACTATCGATAATTTACACCTTAGGCTCTGCTTCTAACTTGGGCCCAAATTGTAAAATGGTCTTATCTATTGGCGATTTCGTTCCAATTCACATTCCAAGTAATATTCGGCATGCTAATTACATTGCCGGTTGCCAAATTGCATTATCTCTTATAGTTTCCGAGATATGGACTATCGATAATTTACACCTTAGGCTCTGCTTCTAACTTGGGCCCAAATTGTAAAATGGTCTTATCTATTGGCGATTTCGTTCCAATTCACATTCCAAGTAATATTCGGCATGCTAATTACATTGCCGGTTGCCAAATTGCATTATCTCTTATAGTTTCCGAGATATGGACTATCGATAATTTACACCTTAGGCTCTGCTTCTAACTTGGGCCCAAATTGTAAAATGGTCTTATCTATTGGCGATTTCGTTCCAATTCACACTCCAAGAAATATTCGGCATGCTAATTACATTGCCGGTTGCGAAATTGCATTATCTCTTATAGTTTCCGAGATATGGACAGGTTCGTCCATCGATAATTTACACCTTAGGCTCTGCTTCTAACTTGGGCCCAAATTGTAAAATGGTCTTATCTATTGGCGATTTCGTTCCAATTCACATTCCAAGTAATATTCGGCATGCTAATTACATTGCCGGTTGCCAAATTGCATTATCTCTTATAGTTTCCTAGATATGGACTATCGATAATTTACACCTTAGGCTCTGCTTCTAACTTGGGCCCAAATTGTAAAATGGTCTTATCTATTGGCGATTTCGTCCCAATTCACATTCCAAGTGATATTCGGCATGCTAATTACATTGCCGGTTGCGAAATTGCATTATCTCTTATAGTTTCCGAGATATGGACTATCAATAATTTACACCTTAGGCTCTGCTTCTAACTTGGGCCCAAATTGTAAAATGGTCTTATCTATTGGCGATTTCGTTCCAATTCACATTCCAAGTAATATTCGGCATGCTAATTACATTGCCGGTTGCCAAATTGCATTATCTCTTATAGTTTCCGAGATATGGACTATCGATAATTTACACCTTAGGCTCTGCTTCTAACTTGGGCCCAAATTGTAAAATGGTCTTATCTATTGGCGATTTCGTTCCAATTCACATTCCAAGTAATATTCGGCATGCTAATTACATTGCCGGTTGCCAAATTGCATTATCTCTTATAGTTTCCGAGATATGGACTATCGATAATTTACACCTTAGGCTCTGCTTCTAACTTGGGCCCAAATTGTAAAATGGTCTTATCTATTGGCGATTTCGTTCCAATTCACATTCCAAGTTATATTCGGCATGCTAATTACATTGCCGGTTGCCAAATTGCATTATCTCTTATAGTTTCCGAGATATGGACTATCGATAATTTACACCATAGGCTCTGCTTCTAACTTGGGCCCAAATTGTAAAATGGTCTTATCTATTGGCGATTTCGTTCCAATTCACATTCCAAGTAATATTCGGCATGCTAATTACATTGCCGGTTGCCAAATTGCATTATCTCTTATAGTTTCCAAGATATGGACTATCGATAATTTACACCTTAGGCTCTGCTTCTAACTTGCTCCCAAATTGCAAAATGGTCTTATCTATTGGCGATTTCGTTCCAATTCACATTCCAAGTAATATTCGGCATGCTAATTACATTGCCGGTTGCCAAATTGCATTATCTCTTATAGTTTCCGAGATATGGACTATCGGTAATTTACACCTTAGGCTCTGCTTCTAACTTGGGCCCAAATTATAAAATGGTCTTATCTATTGGCGATTTCGTTCCAATTCACATTCCAAGTAATATCCGGCATGCTAATTGCATTGACGGTTGCCAAATTGAATTATCTCTTATAGTTTCCGAGATATGGACTATCGATAATTTACACCTTAGGCTCTGCTTCTAACTTGGGCCCAAATTGTAAAATGGTCTTACCTATTGGCGATTTCGTTCCAATTCACATTCCAAGTAATATTCGGCATGTTAATTACATTGCCGGTTGCCAAATTGCATTATCTCTTATAGTTTCCGAGATATGGACTATCGATAATTTACACCTTAGGCTCTGCTTCTAACTTGGGCCCAAATTGTAAAATGGTCTTATCTATTGGCGATTTCGTTCCAATTCACATTCCAAGTAATATTCGGCATGCTAATTACATTGCCGGTTGCCAAATTGCATTATCTCTTATAGTTTCCGAGATATGGACTATCGATAATTTACATCTTAGGCTCTGCTTCTAACTTGGGCCCAAATTGTAAAATCGTCTTATCTATTGGCGATTTCGTTCCAATTCACATTCCAAGTAATATTCGGCATGCTAATTACATTGCCGGTTGCCAAATTGCATTATCTCTTATAGTTTCCGAGATATGGACTATCGATAATTTACACCTTAGGCTCTGCTTCTAACTTGGGCCCAAATTGTAAAATGGTCTTATCTATTGGCGATTTCGTTCCAATTCACATTCCTAGTAATATCCAGCATGCTAATTACATTGCCGGTTGCCAAATTGAATTATCTCTTATAGTTTCCGAGATATGGACTATCGATAATTTACACCTTAGGCTCTGCTTCTAACTTGGGCCCAAATTGTAAAATGGTCTTATCTATTGGCGATTTCGTTCCAATTCACATTCCAAGTAATATTCGGCATGCTAATTACATTGCCGGTTGCCAAATTGCATTATCTCTTATAGTTTCCGAGATATGGACTATCGATAATTTACATCTTAGGCTCTGCTTCTAACTTGGGCCCAAATTGTAAAATGGTCTTATCTATTGGCGATTTCGTTCCAATTCACATTCCAAGTAATATTCGGCATGCTAATTACATTGCCGGTTGCCAAATTGCATTATCTCTTATAGTTTCCGAGATATGGACTATCGATAATTTACACCTTAGGCTCTGCTTCTAACTTGGGCCCAAATTGTAAAATGGTCTTATCTATTGGCGATTTCGTCCCAATTCACATTCCAAGTGATATTCGGCATGCTAATTACATTGCCGGTTGCGAAATTGCATTATCTCTTATAGTTTCCGAGATATGGACTATCAATAATTTGCACCTTAGGCTCTGCTTCTAACTTGGGCCCAAATTGTAAAATGGTCTTATCTATTGGCGATTTCGTTCCAATTCACATTCCAAGTAATATTCGGCATGCTAATTACATTGCCGGTTGCCAAATTACATTATCTCTTATAGTTTCCGAGATTTGGACTATCGATAATTTACACCTTAGGCTCTGCTTCTAACTTGGGCCCAAATTGTAAAATGGTCTTATCTATTGGCGATTTCGTTCCAATTCACATTCCAAGTAATATTCGGCATGCTAATTACATTGCCGGTTGCCAAATTGCATTATCTCTTATAGTTTCCGAGATATGGACTATCGATAATTTACACCTTAGGCTCTGCTTCTAACTTGGGCCCAAATTGTAAAATGGTCTTATCTATTGGCGATTTCGTTCCAATTCTCATTCCAAGTAATATTCGGCATGCTAATTACATTGCCGGTTGCCAAATTGCATTATCTCTTATAGTTTCCGAGATATGGACTATCGATAATTTACACCTTAGGCTCTGCTTCTAACTTGGGCCCAAATTGTAAAATGGTCTTATCTATTGGCGATTTCGTTCCAATTCACATTCCAAGTAATATTCGGCATGCTAATTACATTGCCGGTTGCCAAATTGCATTATCTCTTATAGTTTCCGAGATATGGACTATCGATAATTTACACCTTAGGCTCTGCTTCTAACTTGGGCCCAAATTGTAAAATGGTCTTCTCTATTGGCGATTTCGTTCCAATTCACATTCCAAGTAATATTCGGCATGCTAATTACATTGCCGGTTGCCAAATTGCATTATCTCTTATAGTTTCCGAGATATGGACTATCAATAATTTACACCTTAGGCTCTGCTTCTAACTTGGGCCCAAATTGTAAAATGGTCTTATCTATTGGCGATTTCGTTCCAATTCACATTCCAAGTAATATTCGGCATGCTAATTGCATTGCCGGTTGCCAAATTGCATTATCTCTTATAGTTTCCGAGATATGGACTATCGATAATTTACACCTTAGGCTCTGCTTCTAACTTGGGCCCAAATTGTAAAATGGTCTTATCTATTGGCGGTTTCGTTCCAATTCACATTCCAAGTAATATTCGGCATGCTAATTACATTGCCGGTTGCCAAATTGCATTATCTCTTATAGTTTCCGAGATATGGACTATCGATAATTTACACCTTAGGCTCTGCTTCTAACTTGGGCCCAAATTGTAAAATGGTCTTATCTATTGGCGATTTAGTTGCAATTCACATTCCAAGTAATATTCGGCATGCTAATTACATTGCCGGTTGCCAAATTGCATTATCTCTTATAGTTTCCGAGATATGGACTATCGATAATTTACACCTTAGTCTCTGCTTCTAACTTGGGCCCAAATTGTAATATGGTCATATATATTGGCGATTTCGTTCCAATTCACATTCCAAGTAATATTCGGCATGCTAATTACATTGCCTGTTGCCAAATTGCATTATCTCTTATAGTTTCCGAGATATGAACTATCGATAATTTACACCTTAGGCTCTGCTTCTAACTTGGGCCCAAATTGTAAAATGGTCTTATCTATTGGCGATTTCGTTCCAATTCACATTCCAAGTAATATTCGGCATGCTAATTACATTGCCGGTTGCCAAATTGCATTATCTCTTATAGTTTCCGAGATATGGACTATCGATAATTTACACCTTAGGCTCTGCTTCTAACTTGGGCCCAAATTGTAAAATGGTCTTATCTATTGGCGATTTCGTTCCAATTCACACTCCAAGTAATATTCGGCATGCTAATTACATTGCCGGTTGCGAAATTGCATTATCTCTTATAGTTTCCGAGATATGGACTATCGATAATTTACACCTTAGGCTCTGCTTCTAACTTGGGCCCAAATTGTAAAATGGTCTTATCTATTGGCGATTTCGTTCCAATTCACATTCCAAGTAATATTCGGCATGCTAATTACATTGCCGGTTGCCAAATTGCATTATCTCTTATAGTTTCCGAGATATGGACTATCGATAATTTACACCTTAGGCTCTGCTTCTAACTTGGGCCCAAATTGTAAAATGGTCTTATCTATTGGCGATTTCGTTCCAATTCACATTCCAAGTAATATTCGGCATGCTAATTACATTGCCGGTTGCCAAATTGCATTATCTCTTATAGTTTCCGAGATATGGACTATCGATAATTTACACCTTAGGCTCTGCTTCTAACTTGGGCCCAAATTGTAAAATGGTCTTATCTATTGGCGATTTCGTCCCAATTCACATTCCAAGTGATATTCGGCATGCTAATTACATTGCCGGTTGCGAAATTGCATTATCTCTTATAGTTTCCGAGATATGGACTATCGATAATTTGCACCTTAGGCTCTGCTTCTAATTTGCTCCCAAATTGTAAAATGGTCTTATCTATTGGCGATTTCGTTCCAATTCACATTAAAAGTAATATTCGGCATGCTAATTACATTGCCGGTTGCCAAATTGCATTATCTCTTATAGTTTCCGAGATATGGACTATCAATAATTTACACCTTAGGCTCTGCTTCTAACTTGGGCCCAAATTGTAAAATGGTCTTATCTATTGGCGATTTCGTTCCAATTCACATTCCAAGTAATATTCGGCATGCTAATTGCATTGCCGGTTGCCAAATTGCATTATCTCTTATAGTTTCCGAGATATGGACTATCGATAATTTACACCTTAGGCTCTGCTTCTAACTTGGGCCCAAATTGTAAAATGGTCTTATCTATTGGCGATTTAGTTGCAATTCACATTCCAAGTAATATTCGGCATGCTAATTACATTGCCGGTTGCCAAATTGCATTATCTCTTATAGTTTCCGAGATATGGACTATCGATAATTTACACCTTAGTCTCTGCTTCTAACTTGGGCCCAAATTGTAATATGGTCATATATATTGGCGATTTCGTTCCAATTCACATTCCAAGTAATATTCGGCATGCTAATTACATTGCCTGTTGCCAAATTGCATTATCTCTTATAGTTTCCGAGATATGAACTATCGATAATTTACACCTTAGGCTCTGCTTCTAACTTGGGCTCAAATTGTAAAATGGTCTTATCTATTGGCGATTTCGTTCCAATTCACATTCCAAGTAATATTCGGCATGCTAATTACATTGCCGGTTGCCAAATTGCATTATCTCTTATAGTTTCCGAGATATGGACTATCGATAATTTACACCTTAGGCTCTGCTTCTAACTTGGGCCCAAATTGTAAAATGGTCTTATCTATTGGCGATTTCGTTCCAATTCACACTCCAAGTAATATTCGGCATGCTAATTACATTGCCGGTTGCGAAATTGCATTATCTCTTATAGTTTCCGAGATATGGACTATCGATAATTTACACCTTAGGCTCTGCTTCTAACTTGGGCCCAAATTGTAAAATGGTCTTATCTATTGGCGATTTCGTTCCAATTCACATTCCAAGTAATATTCGGCATGCTAATTACATTGCCGGTTGCCAAATTGCATTATCTCTTATAGTTTCCGAGATATGGACTATCGATAATTTACACCTTAGGCTCTGCTTCTAACTTGGGCCCAAATTGTAAAATGGTCTTATCTATTGGCGATTTCGTTCCAATTCACATTCCAAGTAATATTCGGCATGCTAATTACATTGCCGGTTGCCAAATTGCATTATCTCTTATAGTTTCCGAGATATGGACTATCGATAATTTACACCTTAGGCTCTGCTTCTAACTTGGGCCCAAATTGTAAAATGGTCTTATCTATTGGCGATTTCGTCCCAATTCACATTCCAAGTGATATTCGGCATGCTAATTACATTGCCGGTTGCGAAATTGCATTATCTCTTATAGTTTCCGAGATATGGACTATCGATAATTTGCACCTTAGGCTCTGCTTCTAACTTGCTCCCAAATTGTAAAATGATCTTATCTATTGGCGATTTCGTTCCAATTCACATTCCAAGTAATATTCGGCATGCTAATTACATTGCCGGTTGCCAAATTGCATTATCTCTTATAGTTTCCGAGATATGGACTATCGATAATTTACACCTTAGGCTCTGCTTCTAACTTGGGCCCAAATTGTAAAATGGTCTTATCTATTGGCGATTTCGTTCCAATTCACATTCCAAGTAATATTCGGCATGCTAATTACATTGCCGGTTGCCAAATTGAATTATCTCTTATAGTTTCCGAGATATGGACTATCGATAATTTACACCATAGGCTCTGCTTCTAACTTGGGCCCAAATTGTAAAATGGTCTTACCTATTGGCGATTTCGTTCCAATTCACATTCCAAGTAATATTCGGCATGCTAATTACATTGCCGGTTGCCAAATTGCATTATCTCTTATAGTTTCCGAGATATGGACTATCGATAATTTACATCTTAGGCTCTGCTTCTAACTTGGGCCCAAATTGTAAAATGGTCTTATCTATTGGCGATTTCGTTCCAATTCACATTCCAAGTAATATTCGGCATGCTAATTACATTGCCGGTTGCCAAATTGCATTATCTCTTATAGTTTCCGAGATATGGACTATCGATAATTTACACCTTAGGCTCTGCTTCTAACTTGGGCCCAAATTGTAAAATGGTCTTATCTATTGGCGATTTCGTCCCAATTCACATTCCAAGTGATATTCGGCATGCTAATTACATTGCCGGTTGCGAAATTGCATTATCTCTTATAGTTTCCGAGATATGGACTATCAATAATTTACACCTTAGGCTCTGCTTCTAACTTGGGCCCAAATTGTAAAATGGTCTTATCTATTGGCGATTTCGTTCCAATTCACATTCCAAGTAATATTCGGCATGCTAATTACATTGCCGGTTGCCAAATTACATTATCTCTTATAGTTTCCGAGATTTGGTCTATCGATAATTTACACCTTAGGCTCTGCTTCTAACTTGGGCCCAAATTGTAAAATGGTCTTATCTATTGGCGATTTCGTTCCAATTCACATTCCAAGTAATATTCGGCATGCTAATTACATTGCCGGTTGCCAAATTGCATTATCTCTTATAGTTTCCGAGATATGGACTATCGATAATTTACACCTTAGGCTCTGCTTCTAACTTGGGCCCAAATTGTAAAATGGTCTTATCTATTGGCGATTTCGTTCCAATTCTCATTCCAAGTAATATTCGGCGTGCCAATTACATTGCCGGTTGCCAAATTGCATTATCTCTTATAGTTTCCGAGATATGGACTATCGATAATTTACACCTTAGGCTCTGCTTCTAACTTGGGCCCAAATTGTAAAATGGTCTTATCTATTGGCGATTTCGTTCCAATTCACATTCCAAGTAATATTCGGCATGCTAATTACATTGCCGGTTGCCAAATTGCATTATCTCTTATAGTTTCCGAGATATGGACTATCGATAATTTACACCTTAGGCTCTGCTTCTAACTTGGGCCCAAATTGTAAAATGGTCTTCTCTATTGGCGATTTCGTTCCAATTCACATTCCAAGTAATATTCGGCATGCTAATTACATTGCCGGTTGCCAAATTGCATTATCTCTTATAGTTTCCGAGATATGGACTATCAATAATTTACACCTTAGGCTCTGCTTCTAACTTGGGCCCAAATTGTAAAATGGTCTTATCTATTGGCTATTTCGTTCCAATTCACATTCCAAGTAATATTCGGCATGCTAATTGCATTGCCGGTTGCCAAATTGCATTATCTCTTATAGTTTCCGAGATATGGACTATCGATAATTTACACCTTAGGCTCTGCTTCTAACTTGGGCCCAAATTGTAAAATGGTCTTATCTATTGGCGGTTTCGTTCCAATTCACATTCCAAGTAATATTCGGCATGCTAATTACATTGCCGGTTGCCAAATTGCATTATCTCTTATAGTTTCCGAGATATGGACTATCGATAATTTACACCTTAGGCTCTGCTTCTAACTTGGGCCCAAATTGTAAAATGGTCTTATCTATTGGCGATTTAGTTGCAATTCACATTCCAAGTAATATTCGGCATGCTAATTACATTGCCGGTTGCCAAATTGCATTATCTCTTATAGTTTCCGAGATATGGACTATCGATAATTTACACCTTAGTCTCTGCTTCTAACTTGGGCCCAAATTGTAATATGGTCATATATATTGGCGATTTCGTTCCAATTCACATTACAAGTAATATTCGGCATGCTAATTACATTGCCTGTTGCCAAATTGCATTATCTCTTATAGTTTCCGAGATATGGACTATCGATAATTTACACCTTAGGCTCTGCTTCTAACTTGGGCCCAAATTGTAAAATGGTCTTATCTATTGGCGATTTCGTTCCAATTCACACTCCAAGTAATATTCGGCATGCTAATTACATTGCCGGTTGCGAAATTGCATTATCTCTTATAGTTTCCGAGATATGGACTATCGATAATTTACACCTTAGGCTCTGCTTCTAACTTGGGCCCAAATTGTAAAATGGTCTTATCTATTGGCGATTTCGTTCCAATTCACATTCCAAGTAATATTCGGCATGCTAATTACATTGCCGGTTGCCAAATTGCATTATCTCTTATAGTTTCCGAGATATGGACTATCGATAATTTACACCTTAGGCTCTGCTTCTAACTTGGGCCCAAATTGTAAAATGGTCTTATCTATTGGCGATTTCGTCCCAATTCACATTCCAAGTGATATTCGGCATGCTAATTACATTGCCGGTTGCGAAATTGCATTATCTCTTATAGTTTCCGAGATATGGACTATCGATAATTTGCACCTTAGGCTCTGCTTCTAACTTGCTCCCAAATTGTAAAATGGTCTTATCTATTGGCGATTTCGTTCCAATTCACATTCCAAGTAATATTCGGCATGCTAATTACATTGCCGGTTGCCAAATTGCATTATCTCTTATAGTTTCCGAGATATGGACTATCAATAATTTACACCTTAGGCTCTGCTTCTAACTTGGGCCCAAATTGTAAAATGGTCTTATCTATTGGCGATTTCGTTCCAATTCACATTCCAAGTAATATTCGGCATGCTAATTGCATTGCCGGTTGCCAAATTGCATTATCTCTTATAGTTTCCGAGATATGGACTATCGATAATTTACACCTTAGGCTCTGCTTCTAACTTGGGCCCAAATTGTAAAATGGTCTTATCTATTGGCGGTTTCGTTCCAATTCACATTCCAAGTAATATTCGGCATGCTAATTACATTGCCGGTTGCCAAATTGCATTATCTCTTATAGTTTCCGAGATATGGACTATCGATAATTTACACCTTAGGCTCTGCTTCTAACTTGGGCCCAAATTGTAAAATGGTCTTATCTATTGGCGATTTAGTTGCAATTCACATTCCAAGTAATATTCGGCATGCTAATTACATTGCCGGTTGCCAAATTGCATTATCTCTTATAGTTTCCGAGATATGGACTATCGATAATTTACACCTTAGTCTCTGCTTCTAACTTGGGCCCAAATTGTAATATGGTCATATATATTGGCGATTTCGTTCCAATTCACATTCCAAGTAATATTCGGCATGCTAATTACATTGCCTGTTGCCAAATTGCATTATCTCTTATAGTTTCCGAGATATGAACTATCGATAATTTACACCTTAGGCTCTGCTTCTAACTTGGGCCCAAATTGTAAAATGGTCTTATCTATTGGCGATTTCGTTCCAATTCACATTCCAAGTAATATTCGGCATGCTAATTACATTGCCGGTTGCCAAATTGCATTATCTCTTATAGTTTCCGAGATATGGACTATCGATAATTTACACCTTAGGCTCTGCTTCTAACTTGGGCCCAAATTGTAAAATGGTCTTATCTATTGGCGATTTCGTTCCAATTCACACTCCAAGTAATATTCGGCATGCTAATTACATTGCCGGTTGCGAAATTGCATTATCTCTTATAGTTTCCGAGATATGGACTATCGATAATTTACACCTTAGGCTCTGCTTCTAACTTGGGCCCAAATTGTAAAATGGTCTGATCTATTGGCGATTTCGTTCCAATTCACATTCCAAGTAATATTCGGCATGCTAATTACATTGCCGGTTGCCAAATTGCATTATCTCTTATAGTTTCCGAGATATGGACTATCGATAATTTACACCTTAGGCTCTGCTTCTAACTTGGGCCCAAATTGTAAAATGGTCTTATCTATTGGCGATTTCGTTCCAATTCACATTCCAAGTAATATTCGGCATGCTAATTACATTGCCGGTTGCCAAATTGCATTATCTCTTATAGTTTCCGAGATATGGACTATCGATAATTTACACCTTAGGCTCTGCTTCTAACTTGGGCCCAAATTGTAAAATGGTCTTATCTATTGGCGATTTCGTCCCAATTCACATTCCAAGTGATATTCGGCATGCTAATTACATTGCCGGTTGCGAAATTGCATTATCTCTTATAGTTTCCGAGATATGGACTATCGATAATTTGCACCTTAGGCTCTGCTTCTAACTTGCTCCCAAATTGTAAAATGGTCTTACCTATTGGCGATTTCGTTCCAATTCACATTCCAAGTAATATTCGGCATGCTAATTACATTGCCGGTTGCCAAATTGCATTATCTCTTATAGTTTCCGAGATATGGACTATCGATAATTTACACCTTAGGCTCTGCTTCTAACTTGGGCCCAAATTGTAAAATGGTCTTATCTATTGGCGATTTCGTTCCAATTCACATTCCAATTAATATTCGGCATGCTAATTACATTGCCGGTTGCCAAATTGCATTATCTCTTATAGTTTCCGAGATATGGACTATCGATAATTTACACCTTAGGCTCTGCTTCTAACTTGGGCCCAAATTGTAAAATGGTCTTATCTATTGGCGATTTCGTTCCAATTCACATTCCAAGTAATATTCGGCATGCTAATTACATTGCCGGTTGCCAAATTGCATTATCTCTTATAGTTTCCGAGATATGGACTATCGATAATTTACACCTTAGGCTCTGCTTCTAACTTGGGCCCAAATTGTAAAATGGTCTTATCTATTGGCGATTTCGTTCCAATTCACATTCCAAGTAATATTCGGCATGCTAATTACATTGCCGGTTGCCAAATTGCATTATCTCTTATAGTTTCCGAGATATGGACTATCGATAATTTACACCTTAGGCTCTGCTTCTAACTTGGGCCAAAATTGTAAAATGGTCTTATCTATTGGCGATTTCGTCCCAATTCACATTCCAAGTGATATTCGGCATGCTAATTACATTGCCGGTTGCGAAATTGCATTATCTCTTATAGTTTCCGAGATATGGACTATCGATAATTTACACATTAGGCTCTGCTTCTAACTTGGGCCCAAATTGTAAAATGGTCTTATCTATTGGCGATTTCGTTCCAATTCACATTCCAAGTAATATTCGGCATGCTAATTACATTGCCGGTTGTCAAATTGCATTATCTCTTATAGTTTCCGAGATATGGACTATCGATAATTTACACCTTAGGCTCTGCTTCTAACTTGGGCCCAAATTGTAAAATGGTCTTATCTATTGGCGATTTTGTTCCAATTCACATTCCAAGTAATATTCGGCATGCTAATTACATTGCCGGTTGCCAAATTGCATTATCTCTTATAGTTTCCGAGATATGGACTATCGATAATTTACACCTTAGGCTCTGCTTCTAACTTGGGCCCAAATTGTAAAATGGTCTTATCTATTGGCGATTTCGTTCCAATTCACATTCCAAGTAATATTCGGCATGCTAATTACATTGCCGGTTGTCAAATTGCATTATCTCTTATAGTTTCCGAGATATGGACTATCGATAATTTACACCTTAGGCTCTGCTTCTAACTTGGGCCCAAATTGTAAAATGGTCTTATCTATTGGCGATTTCGTTCCAATTCACACTCCTAGTAATATTCGGCATGCTAATTACATTGCCGGTTGCGAAATTGCATTATCTCTTATAGTTTCAGAGATATGGACTATCGATAATTTACACCTTAGGCTCTGCTTCTAACTTGGGCCCAAATTGTAAAATGGTCTTATCTATTGGCGATTTCGTTCCAATTCACATTCCAAGTAATATTCGGCATGCTAATTACATTGCCGGTTGCCAAATTGCATTATCTCTTATAGTTTCCGAGATATGGACTATCGATAATTTACACCTTAGGCTCTGCTTCTAACTTGGGCCCAAATTGTAAAATGGTCTTATCTATTGGCGATTTCGTTCCAATTCACATTCCAAGTAATATTCGGCATGCTAATTACATTGCCGATTGCCAAATTGCATTAACTCTTATAGTTTCCGAGATATGGACTATCGATAATTTACACCTTAGGCTCTGCTTCTAACTTGGGCCCAAATTGTAAAATGGTCTTATCTATTGGCGATTTCGTTCCAATTCACATTACAAGTAATATTCGGCATGCTAATTACATTGCCGGTTGCCAAATTGCATTATCTCTTATAGTTTCCGAGATATGGACTATCGATAATTTACACCATAGGCTCTGCTTCTAACTTGGGCCCAAATTGTAAAATGGCCTTATCTATTGGCGATTTCGTTCCAATTCACATTCCAAGTAATATTCGGCATGCTAATTACATTGCCGGTTGCCAAATTGCATTATCTCTTATAGTTTCCGAGTTATGGACTATCGATAATTTACACCTTAGGCTCTGCTTCTAACTTGGGCCCAAATTGTAAAATGGTCTTATCTATTGGCGATTTCCTTCCAATTCACATTCCAAGTAATATTCGGCATGCTAATTACATTGCCGGTTGCCAAATTGCATTATCTCTTATAGTTTCCGAGATATGGACTATCGATAATTTACACCTTAGGCTCTGCTTCTAACTTGGGCCCAAATTGTAAAATGGTCTTATCTATTGGCGATTTCGTTCCAATTCACATTCCAAGTAATATTCGGCATGCTAATTACATTGCCGGTTGCCAAATTGAATTATCTCTTATAGTTTCCGAGATATGGACTATCGATAATTTACACCTTAGGCTCTGCTTCTAACTTGGGCCCAAATTGTAAAATGGTCTTACCTATTGGCGATTTCGTTCCAATTCACATTCCAAGTAATTTTCGGCATGCTAATTACATTGCCGGTTGCCAAATTGCATTATCTCTTATAGTTTCCGAGATATGGACTATCGATAATTTACACCTTAGGCTCTGCTTCTAACTTGGGTCCAAATTGTAAAATGGTCTTATCTATTGGCGATTTCGTTCCAATTCACATTCCAAGTAATATTCGGCATGCTAATTACATTGCCGGTTGCCAAATTGCATTTTCTCTTATAGTTTCCGAGATATGGACTATCGATAATTTACACCTTAGGCTCTGCTTCTAACTTGGGCCCAAATTGTAAAATGGTCTTATCTATTGGCGATTTCGTTCCAATTCACACTCCAAGTAATATTCGGCATGCTAATTACATTGCCGGTTGCGAAATTGCATTATCTCTTATAGTTTCCGAGATATGGACTATCGATAATTTACACCTTAGTCTCTGCTTCTAACTTGGGCCCAAATTGTAAAATGATCTTATCTATTGGCGATTTCGTTCCAATTCACATTCCAACTAATATTCGGCATGCTAATTACATTGCCGGTTGCCAAATTGCATTATCTCTTATAGTTTCCGAGATATGGACTATCGATAATTTACACCTTAGGCTCTGCTTCTAACTTGGGCCCAAATTGTAAAATGGTCTTACCTATTGGCGATTCCGTTCCAATTCACATTCCAAGTAATATTCGGCATGCTAATTACATTGCCGGTTGCCAAATTGCATTATCTCTTATAGTTTCCGAGATATGGACTATCGATAATTTACACCTTAGGCTCTGCTTCTAACTTGGGCCCAAATTGTAAAATGGTCTTATCTATTGGCGATTTCGTTCCAATTCACATTCCAAGTAATATTCGGCATGCTAATTACATTGCCGGTTGCCAAATTGCATTATCTCTTATAGTTTCCGAGATATGGACTATCGATAATTTACACCTTAGGCTCTGCTTCTAACTTGGGCCCAAATTGTAAAATGGTCTTATCTATTGGCGATTTCGTTCCAATTCACATTCCAAGTAATATTCGGCATGCTAATTACATTGCCGGTTGCCAAATTGCATTATCTCTTATAGTTTCCGAGATATGGACTATCGATAATTTACACCTTAGGCTCTGCTTCTAACTTGGGCCCAAATTGTAAAATGGTCTTATCTATTGGCGATTTCGTCCCAATTCACATTCCAAGTGATATTCGGCATGCTAATTATATTGCCGGTTGCGAAATTGCATTATCTCTTATAGTTTCCGAGATATGGACTATCGATAATTTACACATTAGGCTCTGCTTCTAACTTGGGCCCAAATTGTAAAATGGTCTTATCTATTGGCGATTTCGTTCCAATTCACATTCCAAGTAATATTCGGCATGCTAATTACATTGACGGTTGCCAAATTGCATTATCTCTTATAGTTTCCGAGATATGGACTATCGATAATTTACACCTTAGGCTCTGCTTCTAACTTGGGCCCAAATTGTAAAATGGTCTTATCTATTGGCGATTTTGTTCCAATTCACATTCCAAGTAATATTCGGCATGCTAATTACATTGCCGGTTGCCAAATTGCATTATCTCTTATAGTTTCCGAGATATGGACTATCGATAATTTACACCTTAGGCTCTGCTTCTAACTTGGGCCCAAATTGTAAAATGGTCTTATCTATTGGCGATTTCGTTCCAATTCACATTCCAAGTAATATTCGGCATGCTAATTACATTGCCGGTTGTCAAAATGCATTATCTCTTATAGTTTCCGAGATATGGACTATCGATAATTTACACCTTAGGCTCTGCTTCTAACTTGGGCCCAAATTGTAAAATGGTCTTATCTATTGGCGGTTTCGTTCCAATTCACATTCCAAGTAATATTCGGCATGCTAATTACATTGCCGGTTGCCAAATTGCATTATCTCTTATAGTTTCCGAGATATGGACTATCGATAATTTACACCTTAGGCTCTGCTTCTAACTTGGGCCCAAATTGTAAAATGGTCTTATCTATTGGCGATTTAGTTGCAATTCACATTCCAAGTAATATTCGGCATGCTAATTACATTGCCGGTTGCCAAATTGCATTATCTCTTATAGTTTCCGAGATATGGACTATCGATAATTTACACCTTAGTCTCTGCTTCTAACTTGGGCCCAAATTGTAAAATGGTCTTATATATTGGCGATTTCGTTCCAATTCACATTCCAAGTAATATTCGGCATGCTAATTACATTGCCTGTTGCCAAATTGCATTATCTCTTATAGTTTCCGAGATATGAACTATCGATAATTTACACCTTAGGCTCTGCTTCTAACTTGGGCCCAAATTGTAAAATGGTCTTATCTATTGGCGATTTCGTTCCAATTCACATTCCAAGTAATATTCGGCATGCTAATTACATTGCCGGTTGCCAAATTGCATTATCTCTTATAGTTTCCGAGATATGGACTATCGATAATTTACACCTTAGGCTCTGCTTCTAACTTGGGCCCAAATTGTAAAATGGTCTTATCTATTGGCGATTTCGTTCCAATTCACATTCCAACTAATATTCGGCATGCTAATTACATTGCCGGTTGCCAAATTGCATTATCTCTTATAGTTTCCGAGATATGGACTATCGATAATTTACACCTTAGGCTCTGCTTCTAACTTGGGCCCAAATTGTAAAATGGTCTTACCTATTGGCGATTCCGTTCCAATTCACATTCCAAGTAATATTCGGCATGCTAATTACATTGCCGGTTGCCAAATTGCATTATCTCTTATAGTTTCCGAGATATGGACTATCGATAATTTACACCTTAGGCTCTGCTTCTAACTTGGGCCCAAATTGTAAAATGGTCTTATCTATTGGCGATTTCGTTCCAATTCACATTCCAAGTAATATTCGGCATGCTAATTACATTGCCGGTTGCCAAATTGCATTATCTCTTATAGTTTCCGAGATATGGACTATCGATAATTTACACCTTAGGCTCTGCTTCTAACTTGGGCCCAAATTGTAAAATGGTCTTATCTATTGGCGATTTCGTCCCAATTCACATTCCAAGTGATATTCGGCATGCTAATTACATTGCCGGTTGCGAAATTGCATTATCTCTTATAGTTTCCGAGATATGGACTATCGATAATTTGCACATTAGGCTCTGCTTCTAACTTGCTCCCAAATTGTAAAATGGTCTTATCTATTGGCGATTTCGTTCCAATTCACATTCCAAGTAATATTCGGCATGCTAATTACATTGCCGGTTGCCAAATTGCATTATCTCTTATAGTTTCCGAGATATGGACTATCGATAATTTTCACCTTAGGCTCTGCTTCTAACTTGGGCCCAAATTGTAAAATGGTCTTATCTATTGGCGATTTCGTTCCAATTCACATTCCAAGTAATATTCGGCATGCTAATTACATTGCCGGTTGCCAAATTGAATTATCTCTTATAGTTTCCGAGATATGGACTATCGATAATTTACACCTTAGGCTCTGCTTCTAACTTGGGCCCAAATTGTAAAATGGTCTTATCTATTGGCGATTTCGTTCCAATTCACATTCCAAGTAATATTGGGCATGCTAATTACATTGCCGGTTGCCAAATTGCATTATCTCTTATAGTTTCCGAGATATGGACTATCGATAATTTACACCATAGGCTCTGCTTCTAACTTGGGCCCAAATTGTAAAATGGTCTTACCTATTGGCGATTTCGTTCCAATTCACATTCCAAATAATATTCGGCATGCTAATTACATTGCCGGTTGCCAAATTGAATTATCTCTTATAGTTTCCGAGATATGGACTATCGATAATTTACACCTTAGGCTCTGCTTCTAACTTGGGCCCAAATTGTAAAATGGTCTTATCTATTGGCGATTTCGTTCCAATTCACATTCCAATTAATATTCGGCATGCTAATTACATTGCCGGTTGCCAAATTGCATTATCTCTTATAGTTTCCGAGATATGGACTATCGATAATTTACACCTTAGGCTCTGCTTCTAACTTGGGCCCAAATTGTAAAATGGTCTTATCTATTGGCGATTTCGTTCCAATTCACATTCCAAGTAATATTCGGCATGCTAATTACATTGCCGGTTGCCAAATTGCATTATCTCTTATAGTTTCCGAGATATGGACTATCGATAATTTACACCTTAGGCTCTGCTTCTAACTTGGGCCCAAATTGTAAAATGGTCTTATCTATTAGCGATTTCGTTCCAATTCACATTCCAAGTAATATTCGGCATGCTAATTACATTGCCGGTTGCCAAATTGCATTATCTCTTATAGTTTCCGAGATATGGACTATCGATAATTTACACCTTAGGCTCTGCTTCTAACTTGGGCCCAAATTGTAAAATGGTCTTATCTATTGGCGATTTCGTCCCAATTCACATTCCAAGTGATATTCGGCATGCTAATTACATTGCCGGTTGCGAAATTGCATTATCTCTTATAGTTTCCGAGATATGGACTATCGATAATTTACACATTAGGCTCTGCTTCTAACTTGGGCCCAAATTGTAAAATGGTCTTATCTATTGGCGATTTCGTTCCAATTCACATTCCAAGTAATATTCGGCATGCTAATTACATTGACGGTTGCCAAATTGCATTATCTCTTATAGTTTCCGAGATATGGACTATCGATAATTTACACCTTAGGCTCTGCTTCTAACTTGGGCCCAAATTGTAAAATGGTCTTATCTATTGGCGATTTTGTTCCAATTCACATTCCAAGTAATATTCGGCATGCTAATTACATTGCCGGTTGCCAAATTGCATTATCTCTTATAGTTTCCGAGATATGGACTATCGATAATTTACACCTTAGGCTCTGCTTCTAACTTGGGCCCAAATTGTAAAATGGTCTTATCTATTGGCGATTTCGTTCCAATTCACATTCCAAGTAATATTCGGCATGCTAATTACATTGCCGGTTGTCAAAATGCATTATCTCTTATAGTTTCCGAGATATGGACTATCGATAATTTACACCTTAGGCTCTGCTTCTAACTTGGGCCCAAATTGTAAAATGGTCTTATCTATTGGCTATTTCGTTCCAATTCACACTCCTAGTAATATTCGGCATGCTAATTACATTGCCGGTTGCGAAATTGCATTATCTCTTATAGTTTCAGAGATATGGACTATCGATAATTTACACCTTAGGCTCTGCTTCTAACTTGGGCCCAAATTGTAAAATGGTCTTATCTATTGGCGATTTCGTTCCAATTCACATTCCAAGTAATATTCGTCATGCTAATTACATTGCTGGTTGCCAAATTGCATTATCTCTTATAGTTTCCGAGATATGGACTATCGATAATTTACACCATAGGCTCTGCTTCTAACTTGGGCCCAAATTGTAAAATGGCCTTATCTATTGGCGATTTCGTTCCAATTCACATTCCAAGTAATATTCGGCATGCTAATTACATTGCCGGTTGCCAAATTGCATTATCTCTTATAGTTTCCGAGTTATGGACTATCGATAATTTACACCTTAGGCTCTGCTTCTAACTTGGGCCCAAATTGTAAAATGGTCTTATCTATTGGCGATTTCCTTCCAATTCACATTCCAAGTAATATTCGGCATGCTAATTACATTGCCGGTTGCCAAATTGCATTATCTCTTATAGTTTCCGAGATATGGACTATCGATAATTTACACCTTAGGCTCTGCTTCTAACTTGGGCCCAAATTGTAAAATGGTCTTCTCTATTGGCGATTTCGTTCCAATTCACATTCCAAGTAATATTCGGCATGCTAATTACATTGCCGGTTGCCAAATTGCATTATCTCTTATAGTTTCCGAGATATGGACTATCAATAATTTACACCTTAGGCTCTGCTTCTAACTTGGGCCCAAATTGTAAAATGGTCTTATCTATTGGCGATTTCGTTCCAATTCACATTCCAAGTAATATTCGGCATGCTAATTGCATTGCCGGTTGCCAAATTGCATTATCTCTTATAGTTTCCGAGATATGGACTATCGATAATTTACACCTTAGGCTCTGCTTCTAACTTGGGCCCAAATTGTAAAATGGTCTTATCTATTGGCGGTTTCGTTCCAATTCACATTCCAAGTAATATTCGGCATGCTAATTACATTGCCGGTTGCCAAATTGCATTATCTCTTATAGTTTCCGAGATATGGACTATCGATAATTTACACCTTAGGCTCTGCTTCTAACTTGGGCCCAAATTGTAAAATGGTCTTATCTATTGGCGATTTAGTTGCAATTCACATTCCAAGTAATATTCGGCATGCTAATTACATTGCCGGTTGCCAAATTGCATTATCTCTTATAGTTTCCGAGATATGGACTATCGATAATTTACACCTTAGTCTCTGCTTCTAACTTGGGCCCAAATTGTAAAATGGTCTTATATATTGGCGATTTTGTTCCAATTCACATTCCAAGTAATATTCGGCATGCTAATTACATTGCCTGTTGCCAAATTGCATTATCTCTTATAGTTTCCGAGATATGAACTATCGATAATTTACACCTTAGGCTCTGCTTCTAACTTGGGCCCAAATTGTAAAATGGTCTTATCTATTGGCGATTTCGTTCCAATTCACATTCCAAGTAATATTCGGCATGCTAATTACATTGCCGGTTGCCAAATTGCATTATCTCTTATAGTTTCCGAGATATGGACTATCGATAATTTACACCTTAGGCTCTGCTTCTAACTTGGGCCCAAATTGTAAAATGGTCTTATCTATTGGCGATTTCGTTCCAATTCACACTCCAAGTAATATTCGGCATGCTAATTACATTGCCGGTTGCGAAATTGCATTATCTCTTATAGTTTCCGAGATATGGACTATCGATAATTTACACCTTAGGCTCTGCTTCTAACTTGGGCCCAAATTGTAAAATGGTCTTATCTATTGGCGATTTCGTTCCAATTCACATTCCAACTAATATTCGGCATGCTAATTACATTGCCGGTTGCCAAATTGCATTATCTCTTATAGTTTCCGAGATATGGACTATCGATAATTTACACCTTAGGCTCTGCTTCTAACTTGGGCCCAAATTGTAAAATGGTCTTACCTATTGGCGATTCCGTTCCAATTCACATTCCAAGTAATATTCGGCATGCTAATTACATTGCCGGTTGCCAAATTGCATTATCTCTTATAGTTTCCGAGATATGGACTATCGATAATTTACACCTTAGGCTCTGCTTCTAACTTGGGCCCAAATTGTAAAATGGTCTTATCTATTGGCGATTTCGTTCCAATTCACATTCCAAGTAATATTCGGCATGCTAATTACATTGCCGGTTGCCAAATTGCATTATCTCTTATAGTTTCCGAGATATGGACTATCGATAATTTACACCTTAGGCTCTGCTTCTAACTTGGGCCCAAATTGTAAAATGGTCTTATCTATTGGCGATTTCGTCCCAATTCACATTCCAAGTGATATTCGGCATGCTAATTACATTGCCGGTTGCGAAATTGCATTATCTCTTATAGTTTCCGAGATATGGACTATCGATAATTTGCACCTTAGGCTCTGCTTCTAACTTGCTCCCAAATTGTAAAATGGTCTTATCTATTGGCGATTTCGTTCCAATTCACATTCCAAGTAATATTCGGCATGCTAATTACATTGCCGGTTGCCAAATTGCATTATCTCTTATAGTTTCCGAGATATGGACTATCGATAATTTACACCTTAGGCTCTGCTTCTAACTTGGGCCCAAATTGTAAAATGGTCTTATCTATTGGCGATTTCGTTCCAATTCACATTCCAAGTAATATTCGGCATGCTAATTACATTGCCGGTTGCCAAATTGAATTATCTCTTATAGTTTCCGAGATATGGACTATCGATAATTTACACCTTAGGCTCTGCTTCTAACTTGGGCCCAAATTGTAAAATGGTCTTATCTATTGGCGATTTCGTTCCAATTCACATTCCAAGTAATATTGGGCATGCTAATTACTTTGCCGGTTGCCAAATTGCATTATCTCTTATAGTTTCCGAGATATGGACTATCGATAATTTACACCATAGGCTCTGCTTCTAACTTGGGCCCAAATTGTAAAATGGTCTTACCTATTGGCGATTTCGTTCCAATTCACATTCCAAATAATATTCGGCATGCTAATTACATTGCCGGTTGCCAAATTTCATTATCTCTTATAGTTTCCGAGATATGGACTATCGATAATTTACACCTTAGGCTCTGCTTCTAACTTGGGCCCAAATTGTAAAATGGTCTTATCTATTGGCGATTTCGTTCCAATTCACATTCCAATTAATATTCGGCATGCTAATTACATTGCCGGTTGCCAAATTGCATTATCTCTTATAGTTTCCGAGATATGGACTATCGATAATTTACACCTTAGGCTCTGCTTCTAACTTGGGCCCAAATTGTAAAATGGTCTTATCTATTGGCGATTTCGTTCCAATTCACATTCCAAGTAATATTCGGCATGCTAATTACATTGCCGGTTGCCAAATTGCATTATCTCTTATAGTTTCCGAGATATGGACTATCGATAATTTACACCTTAGGCTCTGCTTCTAACTTGGGCCCAAATTGTAAAATGGTCTTATCTATTGGCGATTTCGTTCCAATTCACATTCCAAGTAATATTCGGCATGCTAATTACATTGCCGGTTGCCAAATTGCATTATCTCTTATAGTTTCCGAGATATGGACTATCGATAATTTACACCTTAGGCTCAGCTTCTAACTTGGGCCCAAATTGTAAAATGGTCTTATCTATTGGCGATTTCGTCCCAATTCACATTCCAAGTGATATTCGGCATGCTAATTACATTGCCGGTTGCGAAATTGCATTATCTCTTATAGTTTCCGAGATATGGACTATCGATAATTTACACATTAGGCTCTGTTTCTAACTTGGGCCCAAATTGTAAAATGGTCTTATCTATTGGCGATTTCGTTCCAATTCACATTCCAAGTAATATTCGGCATGCTAATTACATTGACGGTTGCCAAATTGCATTATCTCTTATAGTTTCCGAGATATGGACTATCGATAATTTACACCTTAGGCTCTGCTTCTAACTTGGGCCCAAATTGTAAAATGGTCTTATCTATTGGCGATTTTGTTCCAATTCACATTCCAAGTAATATTCGGCATGCTAATTACATTGCCGGTTGCCAAATTGCATTATCTCTTATAGTTTCCGAGATATGGACTATCGATAATTTACACCTTAGGCTCTGCTTCTAACTTGGGCCCAAATTGTAAAATGGTCTTATCTATTGGCGATTTCGTTCCAATTCACATTCCAAGTAATATTCGGCATGCTAATTACATTGCCGGTTGTCAAAATGCATTATTTCTTATAGTTTCCGAGATATGGACTATCGATAATTTACACCTTAGGCTCTGCTTCTAACTTGGGCCCAAATTCTAAAATGGTCTTATCTATTGGCTATTTCGTTCCAATTCACACTCCTAGTAATATTCGGCATGCTAATTACATTGCCGGTTGCGAAATTGCATTATCTCTTATAGTTTCAGAGATATGGACTATCGATAATTTACACCTTAGGCTCTGCTTCTAACTTGGGCCCAAATTGTAAAATGGTCTTATCTATTGGCGATTTCGTTCCAATTCACATTCCAAGTAATATTCGGCATGCTAATTACATTGCCGGTTGCCAAATTGCATTATCTCTTATAGTTTCCGAGATATGGACTATCGATAATTTACACCTTAGGCTCTGCTTCTAACTTGGGCCCAAATTGTAAAATGGTCTTATCTATTGGCGATTTCGTTCCAATTCACATTCCAAGTAATATTCGGCATGCTAATTACATTGCCGGTTGCCAAATTGCATTAACTCTTATAGTTTCCGAGATATGGACTATCGATAATTTACACCTTAGGCTCTGCTTCTAACTTGGGCCCAAATTGTAAAATGGTCTTATCTATTGGCGATTTCGTTCCAATTCACATTCCAAGTAATATTCGTCCATCGATCGATGGACGAACCTGGTTGCCAAATTGCATTATCTCTTATAGTTTCCGAGATATGGACTATCGATAATTTACACCATAGGCTCTACTTCTAACTTGGGCCCAAATTGTAAAATGGCCTTATCTATTGGCGATTTCGTTCCAATTCACATTCCAAGTAATATTCGGCATGCTAATTACATTGCCGGTTGCCAAATTGCATTATCTCTTATAGTTTCCGAGTTATGGACTATCGATAATTTACACCTTAGGCTCTGCTTCTAACTTGGGCCCAAATTGTAAAATGGTCTTATCTATTGGCGATTTCCTTCCAATTCACATTCCAAGTAATATTCGGCATGCTAATTACATTGCCGGTTGCCAAATTGCATTATCTCTTATAGTTTCCGAGATATGGACTATCGATAATTTACACCTTAGGCTCTGCTTCTAACTTGGGCCCAAATTGTAAAATGGTCTTATCTATTGGCGATTTCGTTCCAATTCACATTCCAAGTAATATTCGGCATGCTAATTACATTGCCGGTTGCCAAATTGAATTATCTCTTATAGTTTCCGAGATATGGACTATCGATAATTTACACCTTAGGCTCTGCTTCTAACTTGGGCCCAAATTGTAAAATGGTCTTACCTATTGGCGATTTCGTTCCAATTCACATTCCAAGTAATATTCGGCATGCTAATTACATTGCCGGTTGCCAAATTGCATTATCTCTTATAGTTTCCGAGATATGGACTATCGATAATTTACACCTTAGGCTCTGCTTCTAACTTGGGCCCAAATTGTAAAATGGTCTTATCTATTGGCGATTTCGTTCCAATTCACATTCCAAGTAATATTCGGCATGCTAATTACATTGCCGGTTGCCAAATTGCATTATCTCTTATAGTTTCCGAGATATGGACTATCGATAATTTACACCTTAGGCTCTGCTTCTAACTTGGGCCCAAATTGTAAAATGGTCTTATCTATTGGCGATTTCGTCCCAATTCACATTCCAAGTGATATTCGGCATGCTAATTACATTGCCGGTTGCGAAATTGCATTATCTCTTATAGTTTCCGAGATATGGACTATCAATAATTTACACCTTAGGCTCTGCTTCTAACTTGGGCCCAAATTGTAAAATGGTCTTATCTATTGGCGATTTCGTTCCAATTCACATTCCAAGTAATATTCGGCATGCTAATTACATTGCCGGTTGCCAAATTGCATTATCTCTTACAGTTTCCGAGATATGGACTATCGATAATTTACACCTTAGGCTCTGCTTCTAACTTGGGCCCAAATTGTAAAATGGTCTTATCTATTGGCGATTTAGTTGCAATTCACATTCCAAGTAATATTCGGCATGCTAATTACATTGCCGGTTGCCAAATTGCATTATCTCTTATAGTTTCCGAGATATGGACTATCGATAATTTACACCTTAGGCTCTGCTTCTAACTTGGGCCCAAATTGTAAAATGGTCTTATCTATTGGCGATTTCGTTCCAATTCACATTCCAAGTAATATTCGGCATGCTAATTACATTGCCGGTTGCCAAATTGCATTATCTCTTATAGTTTCCGAGATATGGACTATCGATAATTTACACCTTAGGCTCTGCTTCTAACTTGGGCCCAAATTGTAAAATGGTCTTATCTATTGGCGATTTCGTTCCAATTCACATTCCAAGTAATATTCGGCATGCTAATTACATTGCCGGTTGCCAAATTGCATTATCTCTTATAGTTTCCGAGATATGGGCTATCGATAATTTACACCTTAGGCTCTGCTTCTAACTTGGGCCCAAATTGTAAAATGATCTTATCTATTGGCGATTTCGTTCCAATTCACACTCCAAGAAATATTCGGCTTGCTAATTACATTGCCGGTTGCGAAATTGCATTATCTCTTATAGTTTCCGAGATATGGACTATCGATAATTTACACCTTAGGCTCTGCTTCTAACTTGGGCCCAAATTGTAAAATGGTCTTATCTATTGGCGATTTCGTTCCAATTCACATTCCAAGTAATATTCGGCATGCTAATTACATTGCCGGTTGCCAAATTGCATTATCTCTTATAGTTTCCTAGATATGGACTATCGATAATTTACACCTTAGGCTCTGCTTCTAACTTGGGCCCAAATTGTAAAATGGTCTTATCTATTGGCGATTTCGTCCCAATTCACATTCCAAGTGATATTCGGCATGCTAATTACATTGCCGGTTGCGAAATTGCATTATCTCTTATAGTTTCCGAGATATGGACTATCAATAATTTACACCTTAGGCTCTGCTTCTAACTTGGGCCCAAATTGTAAAATGGTCTTATCTATTGGCGATTTCGTTCCAATTCACATTCCAAGTAATATTCGGCATGCTAATTACATTGCCGGTTGCCAAATTGCATTATCTCTTATAGTTTCCGAGATATGGACTATCGATAATTTACACCTTAGGCTCTGCTTCTAACTTGGGCCCAAATTGTAAAATGGTCTTATCTATTGGCGATTTCGTTCCAATTCACATTCCAAGTAATATTCGGCATGCTAATTACATTGCCGGTTGCCAAATTGCATTATCTCTTATAGTTTCCGAGATATGGACTATCGATAATTTACACCTTAGGCTCTGCTTCTAACTTGGGCCCAAATTGTAAAATGGTCTTATCTATTGGCGATTTCGTTCCAATTCACATTCCAAGTTATATTCGGCATGCTAATTACATTGCCGGTTGCCAAATTGCATTATCTCTTATAGTTTCCGAGATATGGACTATCGATAATTTACACCATAGGCTCTGCTTCTAACTTGGGCCCAAATTGTAAAATGGTCTTATCTATTGGCGATTTCGTTCCAATTCACATTCCAAGTAATATTCGGCATGCTAATTACATTGCCGGTTGCCAAATTGCATTATCTCTATAGTTTCCAAGATATGGACTATCGATAATTTACACCTTAGGCTCTGCTTCTAACTTGCTCCCAAATTGCAAAATGGTCTTATCTATTGGCGATTTCGTTCCAATTCACATTCCAAGTAATATTCGGCATGCTAATTACATTGCCGGTTGCCAAATTGCATTATCTCTTATAGTTTCCGAGATATGGACTATGGATAATTTACACCTTAGGCTCTGCTTCTAACTTGGGCCCAAATTGTAAAATGGTCTTATCTATTGGCGATTTCGTTCCAATTCACATTCCAAGTAATATTCGGCATGCTAATTACATTGCCGGTTGCCAAATTGAATTATCTCTTATAGTTTCCGAGATATGGACTATCGATAATTTACACCTTAGGCTCTGCTTCTAACTTGGGCCCAAATTGTAAAATGGTCTTATCTATTGGCGATTTCGTTCCAATTCACATTCCAAGTAATATTGGGCATGCTAATTACATTGCCGGTTGCCAAATTGCATTATCTCTTATAGTTTCCGAGATATGGACTATCGATAATTTACACCATAGGCTCTGCTTCTAACTTGGGCCCAAATTGTAAAATGGTCTTATCTATTGGCGATTTCGTTCCAATTCACATTCCAAGTAATATTCGGCATGCTAATTACATTGCCGGTTGCCAAATTGCATTATCTCTTATAGTTTCCGAGATATGGACTATCGATAATTTACACCTTAGGCTCTGCTTCTAACTTGCTCCCAAATTGTAAAATGGTCTTATCTATTGGCGATTTCGTTCCAATTCACATTCCAAGTAATACTCGGCATGCTAATTACATTGCCGGTTGCCAAATTGTATTATCTCTTATAGTTTCCGAGATATGGACTATCGATAATTTACACCTTAGGCTCTGCTTCTAACTTGGGCCCTAATTGTAAAATGGTCTTACCTATTGGCGATTTCGTTCCAATTCACATTCCAAGTAATATTCGGCATGCTAATTACATTGCCGGTTGCCAAATTGCATTATCTCTTATAGTTTCCGAGATATGGACTATCGATAATTTACACCTTAGGCTCTGCTTCTAACTTGGGCCCAAATTGTAAAATGGTCTTATCTATTGGCGATTTCGTTCCAATTCACAGTCCAAGTAATATTCGGCATGCTAATTACATTGCCGGTTGCCAAATTGCATTATCTCTTATAGTTTCCGAGATATGGACTATCGATAATTTACACCTTAGGCTCTGCTTCTAACTTGGGCCCAAATTGTAAAATGGTCTTATCTATTGGCGATTTCGTCCCAATTCACATTCCAAGTGATATTCGGCATGCTAATTACATTGCCGGTTGCGAAATTGCATTATCTCTTATAGTTTCCGAGATATGGACTATCAATAATTTACACCTTAGGCTCTGCTTCTAACTTGGGTCCAAATTGTAAAATGGTCTTATCTATTGGCGATTTCGTTCCAATTCACATTCCAAGTAATATTCGGCATGCTAATTACATTGCCGGTTGCCAAATTGCATTATCTCTTATAGTTTCCGAGATATGGACTATCGATAATTTACACCTTAGGCTCTGCTTCTAACTTGGGCCCAAATTGTAAAATGGTCTTATCTATTGGCGATTTCGTTCCAATTCACATTCCAAGTAATATTCGGCATGCTAATTACATTGCCGGTTGCCAAATTGCATTATCTCTTATAGTTTCCGAGATATGGACTATCGATAATTTACACCTTAGGCTCTGCTTCTAACTTGGGCCCAAATTGTAAAATGGTCTTATCTATTGGCGATTTCGTTCCAATTCACATTCCAAGTAATATTCGTCATGCTAATTACATTGCCGGTTGCCAAATTGCATTATCTCTTATAGTTTCCGAGATATGGACTATCGATAATTTACACCTTAGGCTCTGCTTCTAACTTGGGCCCAAATTGTAAAATGGTCTTATCTATTGGCGATTTCGTCCCAATTCACATTCCAAGTAATATTCGGCATGCTAATTACATTGCCTGTTGCGAAATTGCATTATCTCTTATAGTTTCCGAGATATGGACTATCAATAATTTACACCTTAGGCTCTGCTTCTAACTTGGGTCCAAATTGTAAAATGGTCTTATCTATTGGCGATTTCGTTCCAATTCACATTCCAAGAAATATTCGGCATGCTAATTACATTGCCGGTTGCCAAATTGCATTATCTCTTATAGTTTCCGAGATATGGACTATCGATAATTTACACCTTAGGCTCTGCTTCTAACTTGGGCCCAAATTGTAAAATGGTCTTATCTATTGGCGATTTCGTTCCAATTCACATTCCAAGTAATATTCGGCATGCTAATTACATTGCCGGTTGCCAAATTGCATTATCTATTATAGTTTCCGAGATATGGTCTATCGATAATTTACACCTTAGGCTCTGCTTCTAACTTGGGCCCAAATTGTAAAATGGTCTTATCTATTGGCGATTTCGTTCCAATTCACATTCCAAGTAATATTCGGCATGCTAATTACATTGCCGGTTGCCAAATTGCATTATCTCTTATAGTTTCCGAGATATGGACTATCGATAATTTACACCTTAGGCTCTGCTTCTAACTTGGGCCCAAATTGTAAAATGGTCTTATCTATTGGCGATTTCGTTCCAATTCACATTCCAAGTAATATTCGGCATGCTAATTACATTGCCGGTTGCCAAATTGCATTATCTCTTATAGTTTCCGAGATATGGACTATCGATAATTTACACCTTAGGCTCTGCTTCTAACTTGGGCCCAAATTGTAAAATGGTCTTATCTATTGGCGATTTCGTTCCAATTCACATTCCAAGTAATATTCGGCATGCTAATTACATTGCCGGTTGCCAAATTGCATTATCTCTTATAGTTTCCGAGATATGGACTATCGATAATTTACACCTTAGGCTCTGCTTCTAACTTGGGCCCAAATTGTAAAATGGTCTTATCTATTGGCGATTTCGTTCCAATTCACATTCCAAGTTATATTCGGCATGCTAATTACATTGCCGGTTGCCAAATTGCATTATCTCTTATAGTTTCCGAGATATGGACTATCGATAATTTACACCATAGGCTCTGCTTCTAACTTGGGCCCAAATTGTAAAATGGTCTTATCTATTGGCGATTTCGTTCCAATTCACATTCCAAGTAATATTCGGCATGCTAATTACATTGCCGGTTGCCAAATTGCATTATCTCTTATAGTTTCCAAGATATGGACTATCGATAATTTACACCTTAGGCTCTGCTTCTAACTTGCTCCCAAATTGCAAAATGGTCTTATCTATTGGCGATTTCGTTCCAATTCACATTCCAAGTAATATTCGGCATGCTAATTACATTGCCGGTTGCCAAATTGCATTATCTCTTATAGTTTCCGAGATATGGACTATCGATAATTTACACCTTAGGCTCTGCTTCTAACTTGGGCCCAAATTGTAAAATGGTCTTATCTATTGGCGATTTCGTTCCAATTCACATTCCAAGTAATATTCGGCATGCTAATTACATTGCCGGTTGCCAAATTGAATTATCTCTTATAGTTTCCGAGATATGGACTATCGATAATTTACACCTTAGGCTCTGCTTCTAACTTGGGCCCAAATTGTAAAATGGTCTTATCTATTGGCGATTTCGTTCCAATTCACATTCCAAGTAATATTGGGCATGCTAATTACATTGCCGGTTGCCAAATTGCATTATCTCTTATAGTTTCCGAGATATGGACTATCGATAATTTACACCATAGGTTCTGCTTCTAACTTGGGCCCAAATTGTAAAATGGTCTTATCTATTGGCGATTTCGTTCCAATTCACATTCCAAGTAATATTCGGCATGCTAATTACATTGCCGGTTGCCAAATTGCATTATCTCTTATAGTTTCCGAGATATGGACTATCGATAATTTACACCTTAGGCTCTGCTTCTAACTTGCTCCCAAATTGTAAAATGGTCTTATCTATTGGCGATTTCGTTCCAATTCACATTCCAAGTAATACTCGGCATGCTAATTACATTGCCGGTTGCCAAATTGTATTATCTCTTATAGTTTCCGAGATATGGACTATCGATAATTTACACCTTAGGCTCTGCTTCTAACTTGGGCCCAAATTGTAAAATGGTCTTACCTATTGGCGATTTCGTTCCAATTCACATTCCAAGTAATATTCGGCATGCTAATTACATTGCCGGTTGCCAAATTGCATTATCTCTTATAGTTTCCGAGATATGGACTATCGATAATTTACACCTTAGGCTCTGCTTCTAACTTGGGCCCAAATTGTAAAATGGTCTTATCTATTGGCGATTTCGTCCCAATTCACATTCCAAGTGATATTCGGCATGCTAATTACATTGCCGGTTGCGAAATTGCATTATCTCTTATAGTTTCCGAGATATGGACTATCAATAATTTACACCTTAGGCTCTGCTTCTAACTTGGGTCCAAATTGTAAAATGGTCTTATCTATTGGCGATTTCGTTCCAATTCACATTCCAAGTAATATTCGGCATGCTAATTACATTGCCGGTTGCCAAATTGCATTATCTCTTATAGTTTCCGAGATATGGACTATCGATAATTTACACCTTAGGCTCTGCTTCTAACTTGGGCCCAAATTGTAAAATGGTCTTATCTATTGGCGATTTCGTTCCAATTCACATTCCAAGTAATATTCGGCATGCTAATTACATTGCCGGTTGCCAAATTGCATTATCTCTTATAGTTTCCGAGATATGGACTATCGATAATTTACACCTTAGGCTCTGCTTCTAACTTGGGCCCAAATTGTAAAATGGTCTTATCTATTGGCGATTTCGTTCCAATTCACATTCCAAGTAATATTCGGCATGCTAATTACATTGCCGGTTGCCAAATTGCATTATCTCTTATAGTTTCCGAGATATGGACTATCGATAATTTACACCTTAGGCTCTGCTTCTAACTTGGGCCCAAATTGTAAAATGGTCTTATCTATTGGCGATTTCGTCCCAATTCACATTCCAAGTAATATTCGGCATGCTAATTACATTGCCGGTTGCGAAATTGCATTATCTCTTATAGTTTCCGAGATATGGACTATCAATAATTTACACCTTAGGCTCTGCTTCCAACTTGGGTCCAAATTGTAAAATGGTCTTATCTATTGGCGATTTCGTTCCAATTCACATTCCAAGAAATATTCGGCATGCTAATTACATTGCCGGTTGCCAAATTGCATTATCTCTTATAGTTTCCGAGATATGGACTATCGATAATTTACACTTTAGGCTCTGCTTCTAACTTGGGCCCAAATTGTAAAATGGTCTTATCTATTGGCGATTTCGTTCCAATTCACATTCCAAGTAATATTCGGCATGCTAATTACATTGCCGTTTACCAAATTGCATTATCTATTATAGTTTCCGAGATATGGACTATCGATAATTTACACCTTAGGCTCTGCTTCTAACTTGGGCCCAAATTGTAAAATGGTCTTATCTATTGGCGATTTCGTTCCAATTCACATTCCAAGTAATATTCGGCATGCTAATTACATTGCCGGTTGCCAAATTGCATTATCTCTTATAGTTTCCGAGATATGGACTATCGATAATTTACACCTTAGGCTCTGCTTCTAACTTGGGCCCAAATTGTAAAATGGTCTTATCTATTGGCGATTTCGTTCCAATTCACATTCCAAGTAATATTCGGCATGCTAATTACATTGCCGGTTGCCAAGTTGCATTATCTCTTATAGTTTCCGAGATATGGACTATCGATAATTTGCACCTTAGGCTCTGCTTCTAACTTGGGAACAAATTGTAAAATGGTCTTATCTATTGGAGATTTCGTTCCAATTCACATTCCAAGTAATATTCGGCATGCTAATTACATTGCCGGTTGCCAAATTGCATTATCTCTTATAGTTTCCGAGATATGGACTATCGATAATTTACACCTTAGGCTCTGCTTCTAACTTGGGCCCAAATTCTAAAATGGTCTTATCTATTGGCGATTTCGTTCCAATTCACATTCCAAGTAATATTCGGCATGCTAATTACATTGCCGGTTGCCAAATTGCATTATCTCTTATAGTTTCCGAGATATGGACTATCGATAATTTACACCTTAGGCTCTGCTTCTAACTTGGGCCCAAATTGTAAAATGATCTTATCTATTGGCGATTTCGTTCCAATTCACAATCCAAGTAATATTCGGCATGCTAATTACATTGCCGGTTGCCAAATTGCATTATCTCTTATAGTTTCCGATATATTAACTATCGTTAATTTACACCTTAGGCTCTGCTTCTAACTTGGGCCCAAATTGTAAAATGGCCTTATCTATTGGCGATTTCGTTCCAATTCACATTCCAAGTAATATTCGGCATGCTAATTACATTGCCGGTTGTCAAATTGCATTATCTCTTATAGTTTCCCAGATATGGACTATCGATAATTTACACCTTAGGCTCTGCTTCTAACTTGGGCCCAAATTGTAAAATGGTCTTATCTATTGGCGATTTCGTTCCAATTCACATTCCAAGTAATATTCGGCATGCTAATTATATTGCCGGTTGCCAAATTGCATTATTTCTTATAGTTTCCGAGATATGGACTATCGATAATTTACACCTTAGGCTCTGCTTCTAACTTGGGCCCAAATTGTAAAATCGTCTTATCTATTGGCGATTTCGTTCCAATTCACATTCCAAGTAATATTCGGCATGCTAATTACATTGCCGGTTGCCAAATTGCATTATCTCTTATAGTTTCCGAGATATGGACTATCGATAATTTACACCTTAGGCTCTGCTTCTAACTTGGGCCCAAATTGTAAAATGGTCTTATCTATTGGCGATTTCGTTCCAATTCACATTCGAAGTAATATTCGGCATGCTAATTACATTGCCGTTTGCCAAATTGAATTATCTCTTATAGTTTCCTAGATATGGACTATCGATAATTTACACCTTAGGCTCTGCTTCTAACTTGGGAACAAATTGTAAAATGGTCTTATCTATTGGAGATTTCGTTCCAATTCACATTCCAAGTAATATTCGGCATGCTAATTACATTGCCGGTTGCCAAATTGCATTATCTCTTATAGTTTCCGAGATATGGACTATCGATAATTTACACCTTAGGCTCTGCTTCTAACTTGGGCCCAAATTCTAAAATGGTCTTATCTATTGGCGATTTCGTTCCAATTCACATTCCAAGTAATATTCGGCATGCTAATTACATTGCCGGTTGCCAAATTGCATTATCTCTTATAGTTTCCGAGATATGGACTATCGATAATTTACACCTTAGGCTCTGCTTCTAACTTGGGCCCAAATTGTAAAATGGTCTTATCTATTGGCGATTTCGTTCCAATTCACATTCCAAGTAATATTCGGCATGCTAATTACATTGCCGGTTGGCAAATTGCATTATCTCTTATAGTTTCCGATATATTAACTATCGTTAATTTACACCTTAGGCTCTGCTTCTAACTTGGGCCCAAATTGTAAAATGGCCTTATCTATTGGCGATTTCGTTCCAATTCACATTCCAAGTAATATTCGGCATGCTAATTACATTGCCGGTTGCCAAATTGCATTATCTCTTATAGTTTCCGAGATATGGACTATCGATAATTTACACCTTAGGCTCTGCTTCTAACTTGGGCCCAAATTGTAAAATGGTCTTATCTATTGGCGATTTCGTTCCAATTCACATTCCAAGTAATATTCGGCATGCTAATTACATTGCCGGTTGCCAAATTGCATTATTTCTTATAGTTTCCGAGATATGGACTATCGATAATTTACACCTTAGGCTCTGCTTCTAACTTGGGCCCAAATTGTAAAATCGTCTTATCTATTGGCGATTTCGTTCCAATTCACATTCCAAGTAATATTCGGCATGCTAATTACATTGCCGGTTGCCAAATTGCATTATCTCTTATAGTTTCCGAGATATGGACTATCGATAATTTACACCTTAGGCTCTGCTTCTAACTTGGGCCCAAATTGTAAAATGGTCTTATCTATTGGCGATTTCGTTCCAATTCACATTCGAAGTAATATTCGGCATGCTAATTACATTGCCGGTTGCCAAATTGAATTATCTCTTATAGTTTCCTAGATATGGACTATCGATAATTTACACCTTAGGCTCTGCTTCTAACTTGGGCCCAAATTGTAAAATGGTCTTACCTATTGGCGATTTCGTTCCAATTCACATTCCAAGTAATATTCGGCATGCTAATTACATTGCCGGTTGCCAAATTGCATTATCTCTTATAGTTTCCGAGATATGGACTATCGATAATTTACACCTTAGGCTCTGCTTCTAACTTGGGCCCAAATTGTAAAATGGTCTTATCTATTGGCGATTTCGTTCCAATTCACATTCCAAGTAATATTCGGCATGCTAATTACATTGCCGGTTGCCAAATTGCATTATCTCTTATAGTTTCCGAGATATGGACTATCGATAATTTACACCTTAGGCTCTGCTTCTAACTTGGGCCCAAATTGTAATACGGTCTTATCTATTGGCGATTTCGTCCCAATTCACATTCCAAGTGATATTCGGCATGCTAATTACATTGCCGGTTGCGAAATTGCATTATCTCTTATAGTTTCCGAGATATGGACTATCAATAATTTACACCTTAGGCTCAGCTTCTAACTTGGGCCCAAATTGTAAAATGGTCTTATCTATTGGCGATTTCGTTCCAATTCACATTCCAAGTAATATTCGGCATGCTAATTACATTGCCGGTTGCCAAATTGCATTATCTCTTATAGTTTCCGAGATATGGACTATCGATAATTTACACCTTAAGCTCTGCTTCTAACTTGGGCCCAAATTGTAAAATGGTCTTATCTATTGGCGATTTCGTTCCAATTCACATTCCAAGTAATATTTGGCATGCTAATTACATTGCCGGTTGCCAAATTGCATTATCTCTTATAGTTTCCGAGATATGGACTATCGATAATTTACACCTTAGGCTCAGCTTCTAACTTGGGCCCAAATTGTAAAATGGTCTTATCTATTGGCGATTTCGTTCCTATTCACATTCCAAGTAATATTCGGCATGCTAATTACATTGCCGGTTGCCAAATTGAATTATCTCTTATAGTTTCCGAGATATGGACTATCGATAATTTACACCTTAGGCTCTGCTTCTAACTTGGGCCCAAATTGTAAAATGGTCTTACCTATTGGCGATTTCGTTCCAAATCACATTCCAAGTAATATTCGGCATGCTAATTACATTGCCGGTTGCCAAATTGCATCATCTCTTATAGTTTCCGAGATATGGACTATCGATAATTTACACCTTAGGCTCTGCTTCTAACTTGGGCCCAAATTGTAAAATGGTCTTATCTATTGGCGATTTCGTTCCAATTCACATTCCAAGTAATATTCGGCATGCTAATTACATTGCCGGCTGCCAAATTGCATTATCTCTTATAGTTTCCGAGATATGGACTATCGATAATTTACACCTTAGGCTCTGCTTCTAACTTGGGCCCAAATTGTAAAATGGTCTTATCTATTGGCGATTTCGTTCCAATTCACATTCCAAGTAATATTCGGCATGCTAATTACATTGCCGGTTGCCAAATTGCATTATCTCTTATAGTTTCCGAGATATGGACTATCGATAATTTACACCTTAGGCTCTGCTTCTAACTTGGGCCCAAATTGTAAAATGGTCTTATCTATTGGCGATTTAGTTGCAATTCACATTCCAAGTAATATTGGGCATGCTAATTACATTGCCGGTTGCCAAATTGCATTATCTCTTATAGTTTCCGAGATATGGACTATCGATAATTTACACCTTAGGCTCTGCTTCTAACTTGGGCCCAAATTGTAAAATGGTCTTATCTATTGGCGATTTCGTTCCAATTCACATTCCAAGTAATATTTGGCATGCTAATTACATTGCCGGTTGCCAAATTGCATTATCTCTTATAGTTTCCGAGATATGGACTATCGATAATTTACACCTTAGGCTCTGCTTCTAACTTGGGCCCAAATTGTAAAATGGTCTTATCTATTGGCGATTTCGTTCCAATTCACATTCCAAGTAATATTCGGCATGCTAATTACATTGCCGGTTACCAAATTGTATTATCTCTTATAGTTTCCGAGATATGGACTATCGATAATTTACACCTTAGGCTCTGCTTCTAACTTGGGCCCAAATTGTAAAATGGTCTTATCTATTGGCGATTTCGTTCCAATTCACACTCCAAGTAATATTCGGCATGCTAATTACATTGCCGGTTGCGAAATTGCATTATCTCTTATAGTTTCCGAGATATGGACTATCGATAATTTACACCTTAGGCTCTGCTTCTAACTTGGGCCCAAATTGTAAAATGGTCTTATCTATTGGCGATTTCGTTCCAATTCACATTCCAAGTAATATTCGGCATGCTAATTACATTGCCGGTTGCCAAATTGCATTATCTCTTATAGTTTCCGAGATATAGACTATCGATAATTTACACCTTAGGCTCTGCTTCTAACTTGGGCCCAAATTGTAAAATGGTCTTATCTATTGGCGATTTCGTTCCAATTCACATTCCAAGTAATATCCGGCATGCTAATTACATTGCCGGTTGCCAAATTGCATTATCTCTTATAGTTTCCGAGATATGGACTATCGATAATTTACACCTTAGGCTCTGCTTCTAACTTGGGCCCAAATTGTAAAATGGTCTTATCTATTGGCGATTTCGTCCCAATTCACATTCCAAGTGATATTCGGCATGCTAATTACATTGCCGGTTGCGAAATTGCATTATCTCTTATAGTTTCCGAGATATGGACTATCAATAATTTACACCTTAGGCTCTGCTTCTAACTTGGGCCCAAATTGTAAAATGGTCTTATCTATTGGCGATTTCGTTCAAATTCACATTCCAAGTAATATTCGGCATGCTAATTACATTGCCGGTAGCCAAATTGCATTATCTCTTATAGTTTCCGAGATATGGACTATCGATAATTTACACCTTAGGCTCTGCTTCTAACTTGGGCCCAAATTGTAAAATGGTCTTATCTATTGGCGATTTCGTTCCAATTCACATTCCAAGTAATATTCGGCATGCTAATTACATTGCCGGTTGCCAAATTGCATTATCTCTTATAGTTTCCGAGATATGGACTATCGATAATTTACACCTTAGGCTCTGCTTCTAACTTGGGCCCAAATTGTAAAATGGTCTTATCTATTGGCGATTTCGTTCCAATTCACATTCCAAGTAATATTCGGCATGCTAATTACATTGCCGGTTGCCAAATTGCATTATCTCTTATAGTTTCCGAGATATGGACTATCGATAATTTACACCTTAGGCTCTGCTTCTAACTTGGGCCCAAATTGTAAAATGGTCTTATCTATTGGCGATTTCGTTCCAATTCACATTCCAAGTAATATTCGGCATGCTAATTACATTGCCGGTTGCCAAATTGCATTATCTCTTATAGTTTCCGAGATATAGACTATCGATAATTTACACCTTAGGCTCTGCTTCTAACTTGGGCCCAAATTGTAAAATGGCCTTATCTATTGGCGATTTCGTCCCAATTCACATTTCAAGCAATATTCTGCATGCTAATTACATTGCCGGTTGCGAAATTGCATTATCTCTTATAGTTTCAGAGATATGGACTATCGATAGTTTACACCTTAGGCTCTGCTTCTAACTTGGGCCCAAATTGTAAAATGGTCTTATCTATTGGCAATTTCGTTCCAATTCACATTCCAAGTAATATTCGGCATGCTAATTACATTGCCGGTTGCCAAATTGCATTATCTCTTATAGTTTCCGAGATATGGACTATCGATTATTTACACCTTAGGCTCTGCTTCTAACTTGGGCCCAAATTGTAAAATGGTCTTATCTATTGGCAATTTCGTTCCAATTCACATTCCAAGTAATATTCGGCATGCTAATTACATTGCCGGTTGCCAAATTGCATTAACTCTTATAGTTTCCGAGATATGGACTATCGATAATTTACACCTTAGGCTCTGCTTCTAACTTGGGCCCAAATTGTAAAATGGTCTTATCTATTGGCGATTTCGTTCCAATTCACATTCCAAGTAATATTCGGCATGCTAATTACATTGCCGGTTGCCAAATTGCATTATCTCTTATAGTTTCCGAGATATGGACTATCGATAATTTACACCATAGGCTCTGCTTCTAACTTGGGCCCAAATTGTAAAATGGTCTTATCTATTGGCGATTTCGTTCCAATTCACATTCCAAGTAATATTCGGCATGCTAATTACATTGCCGGTTGCCAAATTGCATTATCTCTTATAGTTTCCGAGATATGGACTATCGATAATTTACACCTTAGGCTCTGCTTCTAACTTGGGCCCAAATTGTAAAATGGTCTTATCTATTGGCGATTTAGTTGCAATTCACATTCCAAGTAATATTCGGCATGCTAATTACATTGCCGGTTGCCAAATTGCATTATCTCTTATAGTTTCCGAGATATGGACTATCGATAATTTACACCTTAGGCTCTGCTTCTAACTTGGGCCCAAATTGTAAAATGGTCTTATCTATTGGCGATTTCGTTCCAATTAACATTCCAAGTAATATTTGGCATGCTAATTAAATTGCCGGTTGCCAAATTGCATTATCTCTTATAGTTTCCGAGATATGGACTATCGATAATTTACACCTTAGGCTCTGCATCTAACTTGGGCCCAAATTGTAAAATGGTCTTATCTATTGGCGATTTCGTTCCAATTCACATTCCAAGTAATATTCGGCATGCTAATTACATTGCCGGTTGCCAAATTGCATTATCTCTTATAGTTTCCGAGATATGGACTATCGATAATTTACACCTTAGGCTCTGCTTCTAACTTGGGCCCAAATTTTAAAATGGTCTTATCTATTGGCGATTTCGTTCCAATTCACACTCCAAGTAATATTCGGCATGCTAATTACATTGCCGGTTGCGAAATTGCATTATCTCTTATAGTTTCCGAGATATGGACTATCGATAATTTACACCTTAGGCTCTGCTTCTAACTTGGGCCCAAATTGTAAAATGGTCTTATCTATTGGCGATTTCGTTCCAATTCACATTCCAAGTAATATTCGGCATGCTAATTACATTGCCGGTTGCCAAATTGCATTATCTCTTATAGTTTCCGAGATATAGACTATCGATAATTTACACCTTAGGCTCTGCTTCTAACTTGGGCCCAAATTGTAAAATGGTCTTATCTATTGGCGATTTCGTTCCAATTCACATTCCAAGTAATATTCGGCATGCTAATTACATTTCCGGTTGCCAAATTGCATTATCTCTTATAGTTTCCGAGATATGGACTATCGATAATTTACACCTTAGGCTCTGCTTCTAACTTGGGCGCAAATTGTAAAATGGTCTTATCTATTGGCGATTTCGTCCCAATTCACATTCCAAGTGATATTCGGCATGCTAATTACATTGCCGGTTGCGAAATTGCATTATCTCTTATAGTTTCCGAGATATGGACTATCAATAATTTACACCTTAGGCTCTGCTTCTAACTTGGGCCCAAATTGTAAAATGGTCTTATCTATTGGCGATTTCCTTCCAATTCACATTCCAAGTAATATTCGGCATGCTAATTACATTGCCGGTTGCCAAATTGCATTATCTCTTATAGTTTCCGAGATATGGACTATCGATAATTTACACCTTAGGCTCTGCTTCTAACTTGGGCCCAAATTGTAAAATGGTCTTATCTATTGGCGATTTCGTTCCAATTCACATTCCAAGTAATATTCGGCATGCTAATTACATTGCCGGTTGCCAAATTGCATTATCTCTTATAGTTTCCGAGATATGGACTATCGATAATTTACACCTTAGGCTCTGCTTCTAACTTGGGCCCAAATTGTAAAATGGTCTTATCTATTGGCGATTTCGTTCCAATTCACATTCCAAGTAATATTCGGCATGCTAATTACATTGCCGGTTGCGAAATTGCATTATCTCTTATAGTTTCCGAGATATGGACTATCAATAATTTACACCTTAGGCTCTGCTTCTAACTTGGGCCCAAATTGTAAAATGGTCTTATCTATTGGCGATTTCGTTCCAATTCACATTCCAAGTAATATTCGGCATGCTAATTACATTGCCGGTTGCCAAATTGCATTATCTCTTATAGTTTCCGAGATATGGGCTATCGATAATTTACACCTTAGGCTCTGCTTCTAACTTGGGCCCAAATTGTAAAATGGTCTTATCTATTGGCGATTTCGTTCCAATTCACATTCCAAGTAATATTCGGCATGCTAATTACATTGCCGGTTGCCAAATTGCATTATCTCTTATAGTTTCCGAGATATGGACTATCGATAATTTACACCTTAGGCTCTGCTTCTAACTTGGGCCCAAATTGTAAAATGGTCTTATCTATTGGCGATTTCGTTCCAATTCACATTCCAAGTATTATTCGGCATGCTAATTACATTGCCAGTTGCCAAATTGCATTATCTCTTATAGTTTCCGAGATATGGACTATCCATAATTTACACCTTAGGCTCTGCTTCTAACTTGGGCCCAAATTGTAAAATGGTCATATCTATTGGCGATTTCGTTCCAATTCACATTCCAAGTAATATTCGGCATGCTAATTACATTGCCGGTTGCCAAATTGCATTATCTCTTATAGTTTCCGAGATATGGACTATCGATAATTTACACCTTAGGCTCTGCTTCTAACTTGGGCCCAAATTGTAAAATGGTCTTATCTATTGGCGATTTCGTTCCAATTCACATTCCAAGTAATATTAGGCATGCTAATTACATTGACGGTTGCCAAATTGCATTATCTCTTATAGTTTCCGAGATATGGACTATCAATAATTTACACCTTAGGCTCTGCTTCTAACTTGGGCCCAAATTGTAAAATGGTCTTATCTATTGGCGATTTCGTTCCAATTCACAATCCAAGTAATATTAGGCATGCTAATTACATTGCCGGTTGCCAAATTGCATTATCTCTTATAGTTTCCGAGATATGGACTATCGATAATTTACACCTTAGGCTCTGCTTCTAACTTGGGCCCAAATTGTAAAATGGCCTTATCTATTGGCGATTTCGTCCCAATTCACATTCCAAGTAATATTCGGCATGCTAATTACATTGCCGGTTGCGAAATTGCATTATCTCTTATAGTTTCAGAGATATGGACTATCGATAATTTACACCTTAGGCTCTGCTTCTAACTTGGGCCCAAATTGTAAAATGGTCTTTTCTATTGGCGATTTCGTTCCAATTCACATTCCAAGTAATATTCGGCATGCTAATTACATTGCCGGTTGCCAAATTGGATTATCTCTTATAGTTTCCGAGATATGGACTATCGATAATTTACACCTTAGGCTCTGCTTCTAACTTGGGCCCAAATTGTAAAATGGTCTTATCTATTGGCGATTTCGTTCCAATTCACATTCCAAGTAATATTCGGCATGCTAATTACATTGCCGGTTGCCAAATTGCATTATCTCTTATAGTTTCCGAGATAATGGACTATCGATAATTTACACCTTAGGCTCTGCTTCTAACTTGGGCCCAAATTGTAAAATGGTCTTATCTATTGGCGATTTCGTCCCAATTCACATTCCAAGTGATATTCGGCATGCTAATTACATTGCCGGTTGCGAAATTGCATTATCTCTTATAGTTTCCGAGATATGGACTATCAATAATTTACACCTTAGGCTCTGCTTCTAACTTGGGCCCAAATTGTAAAATGGTCTTATCTATTGGCGATTTCGTTCCAATTCACATTCCAAGTAATATTCGGCATGCTAATTACATTGCCGGTTGCCAAATTGCATTATCTCTTATAGTTTCCGAGATATGGACTATCGATAATTTACACCTTAGGCTCTGCTTCTAACTTGGGTCCAAATTGTAAAATGGTCTTGTCTATTGGCGATTTCGTTCCAATTCACATTCCAAGTAATATTCGGCATGCTAATTACATTGCCGGTTGCCAAATTGCATTATCTCTTATAGTTTCCGAGATATGGACTATCGATAATTTACACCTTAGGCTCTGCTTCTAACTTGGGCCCAAATTGTAAAATGGTCTTATCTATTGGCGATTTCGTTCCAATTCACATTCCAAGTAATATTCGGCATGCTAATTACATTGCCGGTTGCGAAATTGCATTATCTCTTATAGTTTCCGAGATATGGACTATCAATAATTTACACCTTAGGCTCTGCTTCTAACTTGGGCCCAAATTGTAAAATGGTCCTATCTATTGGCGATTTCCTTCCAATTCACATTCCAAGTAATATTCGGCATGCTAATTACATTGCCGGTTGCCAAATTGCATTATCTCTTATAGTTTCCGAGATATGGACTATCGATAATTTACACCTTAGGCTCTGCTTCTAACTTGGGTCCAAATTGTAAAATGGTCTTGTCTATTGGCGATTTCGTTCCAATTCACATTCCAAGTAATATTCGGCATGCTAATTACATTGCCGGTTGCCAAATTGCATTATCTCTTATAGTTTCCGAGATATGGACTATCGATAATTTACACCTTAGGCTCTGCTTCTAACTTGGGCCCAAATTGTAAAATGGTCTTATCTATTGGCGATTTCGTTCCAATTCACATTCCAAGTAATATTCGGCATGCTAATTACATTGCCGGTTGCGAAATTGCATTATCTCTTATAGTTTCCGAGATATGGACTATCAATAATTTACACCTTAGGCTCTGCTTCTAACTTGGGCCCAAATTGTAAAATGGTCTTATCTATTGGCGATTTCGTTCCAATTCACATTCCAAGTAATATTCGGCATGCTAATTACATTGCCGGTTGCCAAATTGCATTATCTCTTATAGTTTCCGAGATATGGGCTATCGATAATTTACACCTTAGGCTCTGCTTCTAACTTGGGCCCAAATTGTAAAATGGTCTTATCTATTGGCGATTTCGTTCCAATTCACATTCCAAGTAATATTCGGCATGCTAATTACATTGCCGGTTGCCAAATTGCATTATCTCTTATAGTTTCCGAGATATGGACTATCGATAATTTACACCTTAGGCTCTGCTTCTAACTTGGGCCCAAATTGTAAAATGGTCTTATCTATTGGCGATTTCGTTCCAATTCACATTCCAAGTAATATTCGGCATGCTAATTACATTGCCAGTTGCCAAATTGCATTATCTCTTATAGTTTCCGAGATATGAACTATCCATAATTTACACCTTAGGCTCTGCTTCTAACTTGGGCCCAAATTGTAAAATGGTCATATCTATTGGCGATTTCGTTCCAATTCACATTCCAAGTAATATTCGGCATGCTAATTACATTGCCGGTTGCCAAATTGCATTATCTCTTATAGTTTCCGAGATATGGACTATCAATAATTTACACCTTAGGCTCTGCTTCTAACTTGGGCCCAAATTGTAAAATGGTCTTATCTATTGGCGATTTCGTTCCAATTCACAATCCAAGTAATATTAGGCATGCTAATTACATTGCCGGTTGCCAAATTGCATTATCTCTTATAGTTTCCGAGATATGGACTATCGATAATTTACACCTTAGGCTCTGCTTCTAACTTGGGCCCAAATTGTAAAATGGCCTTATCTATTGGCGATTTCGTCCCAATTCACATTCCAAGTAATATTCGGCATGCTAATTACATTGCCGGTTGCGAAATTGCATTATCTCTTATAGTTTCAGAGATATGGACTATCGATAATTTACACCTTAGGCTCTGCTTCTAACTTGGGCCCAAATTGTAAAATGGTTTTATCTATTGGCGGTTTCGTTCCAATTCACACTCCAAGTAATATTCGGCATGCTAATTACATTGCCGGTTGCGAAATTGCATTATCTCTTATAGTTTCCGAGATATGGACTATCGATAATTTACACCTTAGGCTCTGCTTCTAACTTGGGCCCAAATTGTAAAATGGTCTTTTCTATTGGCGATTTCGTTCCAATTCACATTCCAAGTAATATTCGGCATGCTAATTACATTGCCGGTTGCCAAATTGGATTATCTCTTATAGTTTCCGAGATATGGACTATCGATAATTTACACCTTAGGCTCTGCTTCTAACTTGGGCCCAAATTGTAAAATGGTCTTATCTATTGGCGATTTCGTTCCAATTCACATTCCAAGTAATATTCGGCATGCTAATTACATTGCCGGTTGCCAAATTGCATTATCTCTTATAGTTTCCGAGATATGGACTATCGATAATTTACACCTTAGGCTCTGCTTCTAACTTGGGCCCAAATTGTAAAATGGTCTTATCTATTGGCGATTTCGTCCCAATTCACATTCCAAGTGATATTCGGCATGCTAATTACATTGCCGGTTGCGAAATTGCATTATCTCTTATAGTTTCCGAGATATGGACTATCAATAATTTACACCTTAGGCTCTGCTTCTAACTTGGGCCCAAATTGTAAAATGGTCTTATCTATTGGCGATTTCGTTCCAATTCACATTCCAAGTAATATTCGGCATGCTAATTACATTGCCGGTTGCCAAATTGCATTATCTCTTATAGTTTCCGAGATATGGACTATCGATAATTTACACCTTAGGCTCTGCTTCTAACTTGGGTCCAAATTGTAAAATGGTCTTGTCTATTGGCGATTTCGTTCCAATTCACATTCCAAGTAATATTCGGCATGCTAATTACATTGCCGGTTGCCAAATTGCATTATCTCTTATAGTTTCCGAGATATGGACTATCGATAATTTACACCTTAGGCTCTGCTTCTAACTTGGGCCCAAATTGTAAAATGGTCTTATCTATTGGCGATTTCGTTCCAATTCACATTCCAAGTAATATTCGGCATGCTAATTACATTGCCGGTTGCGAAATTGCATTATCTCTTATAGTTTCCGAGATATGGGCTATCGATAATTTACACCTTAGGCTCTGCTTCTAACTTGGGCCCAAATTGTAAAATGGTCTTTTCTATTGGCGATTTCGTTCCAATTCACATTCCAAGTAATATTCGGCATGCTAATTACATTGCCGGTTGCCAAATTGGATTATCTCTTATAGTTTCCGAGATATGGACTATCGATAATTTACACCTTAGGCTCTGCTTCTAACTTGGGCCCAAATTGTAAAATGGTCTTATCTATTGGCGATTTCGTTCCAATTCACATTCCAAGTAATATTCGGCATGCTAATTACATTGCCGGTTGCCAAATTGCATTATCTCTTATAGTTTCCGAGATATGGACTATCGATAATTTACACCTTAGGCTCTGCTTCTAACTTGGGCCCAAATTGTAAAATGGTCTTATCTATTGGCGATTTCGTTCCAATTCACATTCCAAGTAATATTCGGCATGCTAATTACATTGCCGGTTGCCAAATTGCATTATCTCTTATAGTTTCCGAGATATGGACTATCGATAATTTACACCTTAGGCTCTGCTTCTAACTTGGGTCCAAATTGTAAAATGGTCTTGTCTATTGGCGATTTCGTTCCAATTCACATTCCAAGTAATATTCGGCATGCTAATTACATTGCCGGTTGCCAAATTGCATTATCTCTTATAGTTTCCGAGATATGGACTATCGATAATTTACACCTTAGGCTCTGCTTCTAACTTGGGCCCAAATTGTAAAATGGTCTTATCTATTGGCGATTTCGTTCCAATTCACATTCCAAGTAATATTCGGCATGCTAATTACATTGCCGGTTGCGAAATTGCATTATCTCTTATAGTTTCCGAGATATGGACTATCAATAATTTACACCTTAGGCTCTGCTTCTAACTTGGGCCCAAATTGTAAAATGGTCTTATCTATTGGCGATTTCCTTCCAATTCACATTCCAAGTAATATTCGGCATGCTAATTACATTGCCGGTTGCCAAATTGCATTATCTCTTATAGTTTCCGAGATATGGACTATCGATAATTTACACCTTAGGCTCTGCTTCTAACTTGGGCCCAAATTGTAAAATGGTCTTATCTATTGGCGATTTCGTTCCAATTCACATTCCAAGTAATATTCGGCATGCTAATTACATTGCCGGTTGCCAAATTGCATTATCTCTTATAGTTTCCGAGATATGGACTATCGATAATTTACACCTTAGGCTCTGCTTCTAACTTGGGCCCAAATTGTAAAATGGTCTTATCTATTGGCGATTTCGTTCCAATTCACATTCCAAGTAATATTCGGCATGCTAATTACATTGCCGGTTGCGAAATTGCATTATCTCTTATAGTTTCCGAGATATGGACTATCAATAATTTACACCTTAGGCTCTGCTTCTAACTTGGGCCCAAATTGTAAAATGGTCTTATCTATTGGCGATTTCGTTCCAATTCACATTCCAAGTAATATTCGGCATGCTAATTACATTGCCGGTTGCCAAATTGCATTATCTCTTATAGTTTCCGAGATATGGGCTATCGATAATTTACACCTTAGGCTCTGCTTCTAACTTGGGCCCAAATTGTAAAATGGTCTTATCTATTGGCGATTTCGTTCCAATTCACATTCCAAGTAATATTCGGCATGCTAATTACATTGCCGGTTGCCAAATTGCATTATCTCTTATAGTTTCCGAGATATGGACTATCGATAATTTACACCTTAGGCTCTGCTTCTAACTTGGGCCCAAATTGTAAAATGGTCTTATCTATTGGCGATTTCGTTCCAATTCACATTCCAAGTAATATTCGGCATGCTAATTACATTGCCAGTTGCCAAATTGCATTATCTCTTATAGTTTCCGAGATATGGACTATCCATAATTTACACCTTAGGCTCTGCTTCTAACTTGGGCCCAAATTGTAAAATGGTCATATCTATTGGCGATTTCGTTCCAATTCACATTCCAAGTAATATTCGGCATGCTAATTACATTGCCGGTTGCCAAATTGCATTATCTCTTATAGTTTCCGAGATATGGACTATCGATAATTTACACCTTAGGCTCTGCTTCTAACTTGGGCCCAAATTGTAAAATGGTCTTATCTATTGGCGATTTCGTTCCAATTCACATTCCAAGTAATATTCGGCATGCTAATTACATTGACGGTTGCCAAATTGCATTATCTCTTATAGTTTCCGAGATATGGACTATCAATAATTTACACCTTAGGCTCTGCTTCTAACTTGGGCCCAAATTGTAAAATGGTCTTATCTATTGGCGATTTCGTTCCAATTCACAATCCAAGTAATATTAGGCATGCTAATTACATTGCCGGTTGCCAAATTGCATTATCTCTTATAGTTTCCGAGATATGGACTATCGATAATTTACACCTTAGGCTCTGCTTCTAACTTGGGCCCAAATTGTAAAATGGCCTTATCTATTGGCGATTTCGTCCCAATTCACATTCCAAGTAATATTCGGCATGCTAATTACATTGCCGGTTGCGAAATTGCATTATCTCTTATAGTTTCAGAGATATGGACTATCGATAATTTACACCTTAGGCTCTGCTTCTAACTTGGGCCCAAATTGTAAAATGGTTTTATCTATTGGCGATTTCGTTCCAATTCACACTCCAAGTAATATTCGGCATGCTAATTACATTGCCGGTTGCGAAATTGCATTATCTCTTATAGTTTCCGAGATATGGACTATCGATAATTTACACCTTAGGCTCTGCTTCTAACTTGTTCCCAAATTGTAAAATGGTCTTTTCTATTGGCGATTTCGTTCCAATTCACATTCCAAGTAATATTCGGCATGCTAATTACATTGCCGGTTGCCAAATTGGATTATCTCTTATAGTTTCCGAGATATGGACTATCGATAATTTACACCTTAGGCTCTGCTTCTAACTTGGGCCCAAATTGTAAAATGGTCTTATCTATTGGCGATTTCGTTCCAATTCACATTCCAAGTAATATTCGGCATGCTAATTACATTGCCGGTTGCCAAATTGCATTATCTCTTATAGTTTCCGAGATATGGACTATCGATAATTTACACCTTAGGCTCTGCTTCTAACTTGGGCCCAAATTGTAAAATGGTCTTATCTATTGGCGATTTCGTCCCAATTCACATTCCAAGTGATATTCGGCATGCTAATTACATTGCCGGTTGCGAAATTGCATTATCTCTTATAGTTTCCGAGATATGGACTATCAATAATTTACACCTTAGGCTCTGCTTCTAACTTGGGCCCAAATTGTAAAATGGTCTTATCTATTGGCGATTTCGTTCCAATTCACATTCCAAGTAATATTCGGCATGCTAATTACATTGCCGGTTGCCAAATTGCATTATCTCTTATAGTTTCCGAGATATGGACTATCGATAATTTACACCTTAGGCTCTGCTTCTAACTTGGGTCCAAATTGTAAAATGGTCTTGTCTATTGGCGATTTCGATCCAATTCACACTCCAAGTAATATTCGGCATGCTAATTACATTGCCGGTTGCCAAATTGCATTATCTCTTATAGTTTCCGAGATATGGACTATCGATAATTTACACCTTAGGCTCTGCTTCTAACTTGGGCCCAAATTGTAAAATGGTCTTATCTATTGGCGATTTCGTTCCAATTCACATTCCATGTAATATTCGGCATGCTAATTACATTGCCGGTTGCCAAATTGCATTATCTCTTATAGTTTCCGAGATATGGACTATCGATAATTTACACCTTAGGCTCTGCTTCTAACTTGGGCCCAAATTGTAAAATGGTCTTATCTATTGGCGATTTAGTTGCAATTCACATTCCAAGTAATATTCGGCATGCTAATTACATTGCCGGTTGCCAAATTGCATTATCTCTTATAGTTTCCGAGATATGGACTATCGATAATTTACACCTTAGGCTCTGCTTCTAACTTGGGCCCAAATTGTAAAATGGTCTTATCTATTGGCGATTTCGTTCCAATTCACATTCCAAGTAATATTCGGCATGCTAATTACATTGCCGGTTGCCAAATTGCATTATCTCTTATAGTTTCCGAGATATGGACTATCGATAATTTACACCTTAGGCTCTGCTTCTAACTTGGGCCCAAATTGTAAAATGGTCTTATCTATTGGCGATTTCGTTCCAATTCACATTCCAAGTAATATTCGGCATGCTAATTACATTGCCGGTTGCCAAATTGCATTATCTCTTATAGTTTCCGAGATATGAACTATCGATAATTTACACCTTAGGCTCTGCTTCTAACTTGGGCCCAAATTGTAAAATGGTCTTATCTATTGGCGATTTCGTTCCAATTCACACTCCAAGTAATATTCGGCATGCTAATTACATTGCCGGTTGCGAAATTGCATTATCTCTTATAGTTTCCGAGATATGGACTATCGATAATTTACACCTTAGGCTCTGCTTCTAACTTGGGCCCAAATTGTAAAATGGTCTTATCTATTGGCGATTTCGTTCCAATTCACATTCCAAGTAATATTCGGCATGCTAATTACATTGCCGGTTGCCAAATTGCATTATCTCTTATAGTTTCCGAGATATGGACTATCGATAATTTACACCTTAGGCTCTGCTTCTAACTTGGGCCCAAATTGTAAAATGGTCTTACCTATTGGCGATTCCGTTCCAATTGACATTCCAAGTAATATTCGGCATGCTAATTACATTGCCGATTGCCAAATTGCATTATCTCTTATAGTTTCCGAGATATGGACTATCGATAATTTACACCTTAGGCTCTGCTTCTAACTTGGGCCCAAATTGTAAAATGGTCTTATCTATTGGCGATTTCGTCCCAATTCACATTCCAAGTGATATTCGGCATGCTAATTATATTGCCGGTTGCGAAATTGCATTATCTCTTATAGTTTCCGAGATATGGACTATCGATAATTTACACCTTAGGCTCTGCTTCTAACTTGCTCCCAAATTGTAAAATGGTCTTATCTATTAGCGATTTCGTTCCAATTCACATTCCAAGTAATATTCGGCATGCTAATTACATTGCCGGTTGCCAAATTGCATTATCTCTTATAGTTTCCGAGATATGGACTATCGATAATTTACACCTTAGGCTCTGCTTCTAACTTGGGCCCAAATTGTAAAATGGTCTTATCTATTGGCGATTTCGTTCCAATTCACATTCCAAGTAATATTCGGCATGCTAATTACATTGCCGGTTGCCAAATTGCATTATCTCTTATAGTTTCCGAGATATGGACTATCCATAATTTACACCTTAGGCTCTGCTTCTAACTTGGGCCCAAATTGTAAAATGGCCTTATCTATTGGCGATTTCGTCCCAATTCACATTCCAAGTAATATTCGGCATGCTAATTACATTGCCGGTTGCGAAATTGCATTATCTCTTATAGTTTCAGAGATATGGACTATCGATAATTTACACCTTAGGCTCTGCTTCTAACTTGGGCACAAATTGTAAAATGGTCTTATCTATTGGCAATTTCGTTCCAATTCACATTCCAAGTAATATTCGGCATGCTAATTACATTGCCGGTTGCCAAATTGCATTATCTCTTATAGTTTCCGAGATATGGACTATCGATAATTTACACCTTAGGCTCTGCTTCTAACTTGGGCCCAAATTGTAAAATGGTCTTATCTATTGGCGATTTCGTTCCAATTCACATTCCAAGTAATATTCGGCATGCTAATTACATTGCCGGTTGCCAAATTGCATTAACTCTTATAGTTTCCGAGATATGGACTATCGATAATTTACACCTTAGGCTCTGCTTCTAACTTGGGCCCAAATTGTAAAATGGTCTTATCTATTGGCGATTTAGTTGCAATTCACATTCCAAGTAATATTCGGCATGCTAATTACATTGCCGGTTGCCAAATTGCATTATCTCTTATAGTTTCCGAGATATGGACTATCGATAATTTACACCTTAGGCTCTGCTTCTAACTTGGGCCCAAATTGTAAAATGGTCTTATCTATTGGCGATTTAGTTGCAATTCACATTCCAAGTAATATTCGGCATGCTAATTACATTGCCGGTTGCCAAATTGCATTATCTCTTATAGTTTCCGAGATATGGACTATCGATAATTTGCACCTTAGGCTCTGCTTCTAACTTGGGCCCAAATTGTAAAATGGTCTTATCTATTGGCGATTTCGTTCCAATTCACATTCCAAGTAATATTCGGCATGCTAATTACATTGCCGGTTACCAAATTGCATTATCTCTTATAGTTTCCGAGATATGGACTATCGATAATTTACACCTTAGGCTCTGCTTCTAACTTGGGCCCAAATTGTAAAATGGTCTTATCTATTGGCGATTTCGTTCCAATTCACACTCCAAGTAATATTCGGCATGCTAATTACATTGCCGGTTGCGAAATTGCATTATCTCTTATAGTTTCCGAGATATGGACTATCGATAATTTACACCTTAGGCTCTGCTTCTAACTTGGGCCCAAATTGTAAAATGGTCTTATCTATTGGCGATTTCGTTCCAATTCACATTCCAAGTAATATTCGGCATGCTAATTACATTGCCGGTTGCCAAATTGCATTATCTCTTATAGTTTCCGAGATATAGACTATCGATAATTTATACCTTAGGCTCTGCTTCTAACTTGGGCACAAATTGTAAAATGGTCTTATCTATTGGCGATTTCGTTCCAATTCACATTCCAAGTAATATTCGGCATGCTAATTACATTGCCGGTTGCCAAATTGCATTATCTCTTATAGTTTCCGAGATATGGACTATCGATAATTTACACCTTAGGCTCTGCTTCTAACTTGGGCCCAAATTGTAAAATGGCCTTATCTATTGGCGATTTCGTCCCAATTCACATTCCAAGTAATATTCGCCATGCTAATTACATTGCCGTTTGCGAAATTGCATTATCTCTTATAGTTTCAGAGATATGGACTATCGATAATTTACACCTTAGGCTCTGCTTCTAACTTGGGCCCAAATTGTAAAATGGTCTTATCTATTGGCAATTTCGTTCCAATTCACATTCCAAGTAATATTCGGCATGCTAATTACATTGCCGGTTGCCAAATTGCATTATCTCTTATAGTTTCCGAGATATGGACTATCGATAATTTACACCTTAGGCTCTGCTTCTAACTTGGGCCCAAATTGTAAAATGGTCTTATCTATTGGCGATTTCGTTCCAATTCACATTCCAAGTAATATTCGGCATGCTAATTACATTGCCGGTTGCCAAATTGCATTAACTCTTATAGTTTCCGAGATATGGACTATCGATAATTTACACCTTAGGCTCTGCTTCTAACTTGGGCCCAAATTGTAAAATGGTCTTATATATTGGCGATTTCGTTCCAATTCACATTCCAAGTAATATTCGGCATGCTAATTACATTGCCGGTTGCCAAATTGCATTATCTCTTATAGTTTCCGAGATATGGACTATCGATAATTTACACCCTAGGCTCTGCTTATAACTTGGGCCCAAATTGTAAAATGGTCTTATCTATTGGCGATTTCGTCCCAATTCACATTCCAAGTGATATTCGGCATGCTAATTACATTGCCGGTTGCCAAATTGCATTATCTCTTATAGTTTCCGAGATATGGACTATCGATAATTTACACCTTAGGCTCTGCTTCTAACTTGGGCCCAAATTGTAAAATGGTCTTATCTTTGGCGATTTCGTTCCAATTCACATTCCAAGTAATATTCGGCATGCTAATAACATTGCCGGTTGCCAAATTGCATTATCTCTTATAGTTTCCGAGATATGGACTATCGATAATTTACACCTTAGGCTCTGCTTCTAACTTGGGCCCAAATTGTAAAATGGTCTTATCTATTGGCGATTTCGTTCCAATTCACACTCCAAGTAATATTCGGCATGCTAATTACATTGCCGGTTGCCAAATTGCATTATCTCTTATAGTTTCCGAGATATGGACTATCAATAATTTACACCTTAGGCTCTGCTTCTAACTTGGGCCCAAATTGTAAAATGGTCTTATCTATTGGCGATTTCGTTCCAATTCACATTCCAAGTAATATTCGGCATGCTAATTACATTGCCGGTTGCCAAATTGCATTATCTCTTATAGTTTCCGAGATATGGACTATCGATAATTTACACCTTAGGCTCTGCTTCTAACTTGGGCCCAAATTGTAAAATGGCCTTATCTATTGGCGATTTCGTCACAATTCACATTCCAAGTAATATTCGGCATGCTAATTACATTGCCGGTTGCGAAATTGCATTATCTCTTATAGTTTCAGAGATATGGACTATCGATAATTTACACCTTAGGCTCTGCTTCTAACTTGGGCCCAAATTGTAAAATGGTCTTATCTATTGGCAATTTCGTTCCAATTCACATTCCAAGTAATATTCGGTATGCTAATTACATTGCCGGTTGCCAAATTGCATTATCTCTTATAGTTTCCGAGATATGGACTATCGATAATTTACACCTTAGGCTCTGCTTCTAACTTGGGCCCAAATTGTAAAATGGTCTTATCTATTGGCGATTTCGTTCCAATTCACATTCCAAGTAATATTCGGCATGCTAATTACATTGCCGGTTGCCAAATTGCATTATCTCTTATAGTTTCCGAGATATGGACTATCGATAATTTACACCTTAGGCTCTGCTTCTAACTTGGGCCCAAATTGTAAAATGGTCTTATCTATTGGCGATTTCGTTCCAATTCGCATTCCAAGTAATATTCGGCATGCTAATTACATTGCCGGTTGCCAAATTGCATTATCTCTTATAGTTTCCGAGATATGGACTATCGATAATTTACACCATAGGCTCTGCTTCTAACTTGGGCCCAAATTGTAAAATGGTCTTATCTATTGGCGATTTCGTTCCAATTCACATTCCAAGTAATATTCGGCATGCTAATTACATTGCCGGTTGCCAAATTGCATTATCTCTTATAGTTTCCGAGATATGGACTATCGATAATTTACACCTTAGGCTCTGCTTCTAACTTGGGCCCAAATTGTAAAATGGTCTTATCTATTGGCGATTTCGTTCCAATTCACATTCCAAGTAATATTCGGCATGCTAATTACATTGCCGGTTGCCAAATTGCATTATCTCTTATAGTTTCCGAGATATGGACTATCGATAATTTACACCTTAGGCTCTGCTTCTAACTTGGGCCCAAATTGTAAAATGGTCTTATCTATTGGCGATTTCGTTCCAATTCGCATTCCAAGTAATATTCGGCATGCTAATTACATTGCCGGTTGCCAAATTGCATTATCTCTTATAGTTTCCGAGATATGGACTATCGATAATTTACACCATAGGCTCTGCTTCTAACTTGGGCCCAAATTGTAAAATGGTCTTATCTATTGGCGATTTCGTTCCAATTCACATTCCAAGTAATATTCGGCATGCTAATTACATTGCCGGTTGCCAAATTGCATTATCTCTTATAGTTTCCGAGATATGGACTATCGATAATTTACACCTTAGGCTCTGCTTCTAACTTGGGCCCAAATTGTAAAATGGTCTTATCTATTGGCGATTTCGTTCCAATTCACATTCCAAGTAATATTCGGCATGCTAATTACATTGCCGGTTGCCAAATTGCATTATCTCTTATAGTTTCCGAGATATGGACTATCGATAATTTACACCTTAGGCTCTGCTTCTAACTTGGGCCCAAATTGTAAAATGGTCTTATCTATTGGCGATTTCGTTCCAATTCACATTCCAAGTAATATTCGGCATGCTAATTACATTGCCGGTTGCCAAATTGAATTATCTCTTATAGTTTCCGAGATATGGACTATCGATAATTTACACCTTAGGCTCTGCTTCTAACTTGGGCCCAAATTGTAAAATGGTCTTACCTATTGGCGATTTCGTTCCAATTCACATTCCAAGTAATATTCGGCATGCTAATTACATTGCCGGTTGCCAAATTGCATTATCTCTTATAGTTTCCGAGATATGGACTATCGATAATTTACACCTTAGGCTCTGCTTCTAACTTGGGCCCAAATTGTAAAATGGTCTTATCTATTGGCGATTTCGTTCCAATTCACACTCCAAGTAATATTCGGCATGCTAATTACATTGCCGGTTGCGAAATTGCATTATCTCTTATAGTTTCCGAGATATGGACTATCGATAATTTACACCTTAGGCTCTGCTTCTAACTTGGGCCCAAATTGTAAAATGGTCTTATCTATTGGCGATTTCGTTCCAATTCACATTCCAAGTAATATTCGGCATGCTAATTACATTGCCGGTTGCCAAATTGCATTATCTCTTATAGTTTCCGAGATATAGACTATCGATAATTTGCACCTTAGGCTCTGCTTCTAACTTGGGCCCATATTGTAAAATGGTCTTATCTATTGGCGATTTCGTTCCAATTCACATTCCAAGTAATATTTGGCATGCTAATTACATTGCCGGTTGCCAAATTGCATTATCTCTTATAGTTTCCGAGATATGGACTATCGATAATTTACACCTTAGGCTCTGCTTCTAACTTGGGCCCAAATTGTAAAATGGTCTTATCTATTGGCGATTTCGTTCCAATTCACATTCCAAGTAATATTCGGCATGCTAATTACATTGCCGGTTACCAAATTGCATTATCTCTTATAGTTTCCGAGATATGGACTATCGATAATTTACACCTTAGGCTCTGCTTCTAACTTGGGCCCAAATTGTAAAATGGTCTTATCTATTGGCGATTTCGTTCCAATTCACACTCCAAGTAATATTCGGCATGCTAATTACATTGCCGGTTGCGAAATTGCATTATCTCTTATAGTTTCCGAGATATGGACTATCGATAATTTACACCTTAGGCTCTGCTTCTAACTTGGGCCCAAATTGTAAAATGGTCTTATCTATTGGCGATTTCGTTCCAATTCACATTCCAAGTAATATTCGGCATGCTAATTACATTGCCGGTTGCCAAATTGCATTATCTCTTATAGTTTCCGAGATATAGACTATCGATAATTTACACCTTAGGCTCTGCTTCTAACTTGGGCCCAAATTGTAAAATGGTCTTATCTATTGGCGATTTCGTTCCAATTCACATTCCAAGTAATATTCGGCATGCTAATTACATTGCCAGTTGCCAAATTGCATTATCTCTTATAGTTTCCGAGATATGGACTATCGATAATTTACACCTTAGGCTCTGCTTCTAACTTGGGCCCAAATTGTAAAATGGCCTTATCTATTGGCGATTTCGTCCCAATTCACATTCCAAGTAATATTCGCCATTCTAATTACATTGCCGGTTGCGAAATTGCATTATCTCTTATAGTTTCAGAGATATGGACTATCGATAATTTACACCTTAGGCTCTGCTTCTAACTTGGGCCCAAATTGTAAAATGGTCTTATCTATTGGCAATTTCGTTCCAATTAACATTCCAAGTAATATTCGGCATGCTAATTACATTGCCGGTTGCCAAATTGCATTATCTCTTATAGTTTCCGAGATATGGACTATCGATAATTTACACCTTAGGCTCTGCTTCTAACTTGGGCCCAAATTGTAAAATGGTCTTATCTATTGGCGATTTCGTTCCAATTCACATTCCAAGTAATATTCGGCATGCTAATTACATTTCCGGTTGCCAAATTGCATTAACTCTTATAGTTTCCGAGATATGGACTATCGATAATTTACACCTTAGGCTCTGCTTCTAACTTGGGCCCAAATTGTAAAATGGTCTTATCTATTGGCGATTTCGTCCCAATTCACATTCCAAGTGATATTCGGCATGCTAATTACATTGCCGGTTGCCAAATTGCATTATCTCTTATAGTTTCCGAGATATGGACTATCGATAATTTACACCTTAGGTTCTGCTTCTAACTTGGGCCCAAATTGTAAAATGGTCTTATGTATTGGCGATTTCGTTCCAATTCACATTCCAAGTAATATTCGGCATGCTAATTACATTGCCGGTTGCCAAATTGCATTATCTCTTATAGTTTCCGAGATATGGACTATCGATAATTTACACCTTAGGTTCTGCTTCTAACTTGGGCCCAAATTGTAAAATGGTCTTATGTATTGGCGATTTCGTTCCAATTCACATTCCAAGTAATATTCGGCATGCTAATTACATTGCCGGTTGCCAAATTGCATTATCTCTTATAGTTTCCGAGATATGGACTATCGATAATTTACACCTTAGGCTCTGCTTCTAACTTGGGCCCAAATTGTAAAATGGTCTTATCTATTGGCGATTTCGTCCCAATTCACATTCCAAGTGATATTCGGCATGCTAATTACATTGCCGGTTGCCAAATTGCATTATCTCTTATAGTTTCCGAGATATGGACTATCGATAATTTACACCTTAGGCTCTGCTTCTAACTTGGGCCCAAATTGTAAAATGGTCTTATGTATTGGCGATTTCGTTCCAATTCAAATTCCAAGTAATATTCGGCATGCTAATAACATTGCCGGTTGCCAAATTGCATTATCTCTTATAGTTTCCGAGATATGGACTATCGATAATTTACACCTTAGGCTCTGCTTCTAACTTGGGCCCAAATTGTAAAATGGTCTTATCTATTGGCGATTTCGTTCCAATTCACACTCCAAGTAATATTCGGCATGCTAATTACATTGCCGGTTGCCAAATTGCATTATCTCTTATAGTTTCCGAGATATGGACTATCAATAATTTACACCTTAGGCTCTGCTTCTAACTTGGGCCCAAATTGTAAAATGGTCTTATCTATTGGCGATTTCGTTCCAATTCACATTCCAAGTAATATTCGGCATGCTAATTACATTGCCGGTTGCCAAATTGCATTATCTCTTATAGTTTCCGAGATATGGACTATCGATAATTTACACCTTAGGCTCTGCTTCTAACTTGGGCCCAAATTGTAAAATGGCCTTATCTATTGGCGATTTCGTCCCAATTCACATTCCAAGTAATATTCGGCATGCTAATTACATTGCCGGTTGCGAAATTGCATTATCTCTTATAGTTTCAGAGATATGGACTATCGATAATTTACACCTTAGGCTCTGCTTCTAACTTGGGCCCAAATTGTAAAATGGTCTTATCTATTGGCAATTTCGTTCCAATTCACATTCCAAGTAATATTCGGCATGCTAATTACATTGCCGGTTGCCAAATTGCATTATCTCTTATAGTTTCCGAGATATGGACTATCGATAATTTACACCTTAGGCTCTGCTTCTAACTTGGGCCCAAATTGTAAAATGGTCTTATCTATTGGCGATTTCGTTCCAATTCACATTCCAAGTAATATTCGGCATGCTAATTACATTGCCGGTTGCCAAATTGCATTAACTCTTATAGTTTCCGAGATATGGACTATCGATAATTTACACCTTAGGCTCTGCTTCTAACTTGGGCCCAAATTGTAAAATGGTCTTATCTATTGGCGATTTCGTTCCAATTCACATTCCAAGTAATATTCGGCATGCTAATTACATTGCCGGTTGCCAAATTGAATTATCTCTTATAGTTTCCGAGATATGGACTATCGATAATTTACACCTTAGGCTCTGCTTCTAACTTGGGCCCAAATTGTAAAATGGTCTTACCTATTGGCGATTTCGTTCCAATTCACATTCCAAGTAATATTCGGCATGCTAATTACATTGCCGGTTGCCAAATTGCATTATCTCTTATAGTTTCCGAGATATGGACTATCGATAATTTACACCTTAGGCTCTGCTTCTAACTTGGGCCCAAATTGTAAAATGGTCTTATCTATTGGCTATTTCGTTCCAATTCACATTCCAAGTAATATTCGGCATGCTAATTACATTGCCGGTTGCCAAATTGCATTATCTCTTATAGTTTCCGAGATATGGACTATCGATAATTTACACCATAGGCTCTGCTTCTAACTTGGGCCCAAATTGTAAAATGGTCTTATCTATTGGCGATTTCGTTCCAATTCACATTCCAAGTAATATTCGGCATGCTAATTACATTGCCGGTTGCCAAATTGCATTATCTCTTATAGTTTCCGAGATATGGACTATCGATAATTTACACCTTAGGCTCTGCTTCTAACTTGGGCCCAAATTGTAAAATGGTCTTATCTATTGGCGATTTCGTTCCAATTCACATTCCAAGTAATATTCGGCATGCTAATTACATTGCCGTTTGCCAAATTGCATTATCTCTTATAGTTTCCGAGATATGGACTATCGATAATTTACACCTTAGGCTCTGCTTCTAACTTGGGCCCAAATTGTAAAATGGTCTTATCTATTGGCGATTTCGTTCCAATTCGCATTCCAAGTAATATTCGGCATGCTAATTACATTGCCGGTTGCCAAATTGCATTATCTCTTATAGTTTCCGAGATATGGACTATCGATAATTTACACCATAGGCTCTGCTTCTAACTTGGGCCCAAATTGTAAAATGGTCTTATCTATTGGCGATTTCGTTCCAATTCACATTCCAAGTAATATTCGGCATGCTAATTACATTGCCGGTTGCCAAATTGCATTATCTCTTATAGTTTCCGAGATATGGACTATCGATAATTTACACCTTAGGCTCTGCTTCTAACTTGGGCCCAAATTGTAAAATGGTCTTATCTATTGGCGATTTCGTTCCAATTCACATTCCAAGTAATATTCGGCATGCTAATTACATTGCCGGTTGCCAAATTGCATTATCTCTTATAGTTTCCGAGATATGGACTATCGATAATTTACACCTTAGGCTCTGCTTCTAACTTGGGCCCAAATTGTAAAATGGTCTTATCTATTGGCGATTTCGTTCCAATTCACATTCCAAGTAATATTCGGCATGCTAATTACATTGCCGGTTGCCAAATTGAATTATCTCTTATAGTTTCCGAGATATGGACTATCGATAATTTACACCTTAGGCTCTGCTTCTAACTTGGGCCCAAATTGTAAAATGGTCTTACCTATTGGCGATTTCGTTCCAATTCACATTCCAAGTAATATTCGGCATGCTAATTACATTGCCGGTTGCCAAATTGCATTATCTCTTATAGTTTCCGAGATATGGACTATCGATAATTTACACCTTAGGCTCTGCTTCTAACTTGGGCCCAAATTGTAAAATGGTCTTATCTATTGGCGATTTCGTTCCAATTCACACTCCAAGTAATATTCGGCATGCTAATTACATTGCCGGTTGCGAAATTGCATTATCTCTTATAGTTTCCGAGATATGGACTATCGATAATTTACACCTTAGGCTCTGCTTCTAACTTGGGCCCAAATTGTAAAATGGTCTTATCTATTGGCGATTTCGTTCCAATTCACATTCCAAGTAATATTCGGCATGCTAATTACATTGCCGGTTGCCAAATTGCATTATCTCTTATAGTTTCCGAGATATAGACTATCGATAATTTGCACCTTAGGCTCTGCTTCTAACTTGGGCCCATATTGTAAAATGGTCTTATCTATTGGCGATTTCGTTCCAATTCACATTCCAAGTAATATTTGGCATGCTAATTACATTGCCGGTTGCCAAATTGCATTATCTCTTATAGTTTCCGAGATATGGACTATCGATAATTTACACCTTAGGCTCTGCTTCTAACTTGGGCCCAAATTGTAAAATGGTCTTATCTATTGGCGATTTCGTTCCAATTCACATTCCAAGTAATATTCGGCATGCTAATTACATTGCCGGTTGCCAAATTGCATTATCTCTTATAGTTTCCGAGATATGGACTATCGATAATTTACACCTTAGGCTCTGCTTCTAACTTGGGCCCAAATTGTAAAATGGTCTTATCTATTGGCGATTTCGTTCCAATTCACATTCCAAGTAATATTCGGCATGCTAATTACATTGCCGGTTGCGAAATTGCATTATCTCTTATAGTTTCCGAGATATGGACTATCAATAATTTACACCTTAGGCTCTGCTTCTAACTTGGGCCCAAATTGTAAAATGGTCTTATCTATTGGCGATTTCGTTCCAATTCACATTCCAAGTAATATTCGGCATGCTAATTACATTGCCGGTTGCCAAATTGCATTATCTCTTATAGTTTCCGAGATATGGGCTATCGATAATTTACACCTTAGGCTCTGCTTCTAACTTGGGCCCAAATTGTAAAATGGTCTTATCTATTGGCGATTTCGTTCCAATTCACATTCCAAGTAATATTCGGCATGCTAATTACATTGCCGGTTGCCAAATTGCATTATCTCTTATAGTTTCCGAGATATGGACTATCGATAATTTACACCTTAGGCTCTGCTTCTAACTTGGGCCCAAATTGTAAAATGGTCTTATCTATTGGCGATTTCGTTCCAATTCACATTCCAAGTATTATTCGGCATGCTAATTACATTGCCAGTTGCCAAATTGCATTATCTCTTATAGTTTCCGAGATATGGACTATCCATAATTTACACCTTAGGCTCTGCTTCTAACTTGGGCCCAAATTGTAAAATGGTCATATCTATTGGCGATTTCGTTCCAATTCACATTCCAAGTAATATTCGGCATGCTAATTACATTGCCGGTTGCCAAATTGCATTATCTCTTATAGTTTCCGAGATATGGACTATCGATAATTTACACCTTAGGCTCTGCTTCTAACTTGGGCCCAAATTGTAAAATGGTCTTATCTATTGGCGATTTCGTTCCAATTCACATTCCAAGTAATATTAGGCATGCTAATTACATTGACGGTTGCCAAATTGCATTATCTCTTATAGTTTCCGAGATATGGACTATCAATAATTTACACCTTAGGCTCTGCTTCTAACTTGGGCCCAAATTGTAAAATGGTCTTATCTATTGGCGATTTCGTTCCAATTCACAATCCAAGTAATATTAGGCATGCTAATTACATTGCCGGTTGCCAAATTGCATTATCTCTTATAGTTTCCGAGATATGGACTATCGATAATTTACACCTTAGGCTCTGCTTCTAACTTGGGCCCAAATTGTAAAATGGCCTTATCTATTGGCGATTTCGTCCCAATTCACATTCCAAGTAATATTCGGCATGCTAATTACATTGCCGGTTGCGAAATTGCATTATCTCTTATAGTTTCAGAGATATGGACTATCGATAATTTACACCTTAGGCTCTGCTTCTAACTTGGGCCCAAATTGTAAAATGGTCTTTTCTATTGGCGATTTCGTTCCAATTCACATTCCAAGTAATATTCGGCATGCTAATTACATTGCCGGTTGCCAAATTGGATTATCTCTTATAGTTTCCGAGATATGGACTATCGATAATTTACACCTTAGGCTCTGCTTCTAACTTGGGCCCAAATTGTAAAATGGTCTTATCTATTGGCGATTTCGTTCCAATTCACATTCCAAGTAATATTCGGCATGCTAATTACATTGCCGGTTGCCAAATTGCATTATCTCTTATAGTTTCCGAGATATGGACTATCGATAATTTACACCTTAGGCTCTGCTTCTAACTTGGGCCCAAATTGTAAAATGGTCTTATCTATTGGCGATTTCGTCCCAATTCACATTCCAAGTGATATTCGGCATGCTAATTACATTGCCGGTTGCGAAATTGCATTATCTCTTATAGTTTCCGAGATATGGACTATCAATAATTTACACCTTAGGCTCTGCTTCTAACTTGGGCCCAAATTGTAAAATGGTCTTATCTATTGGCGATTTCGTTCCAATTCACATTCCAAGTAATATTCGGCATGCTAATTACATTGCCGGTTGCCAAATTGCATTATCTCTTATAGTTTCCGAGATATGGACTATCGATAATTTACACCTTAGGCTCTGCTTCTAACTTGGGTCCAAATTGTAAAATGGTCTTGTCTATTGGCGATTTCGTTCCAATTCACATTCCAAGTAATATTCGGCATGCTAATTACATTGCCGGTTGCCAAATTGCATTATCTCTTATAGTTTCCGAGATATGGACTATCGATAATTTACACCTTAGGCTCTGCTTCTAACTTGGGCCCAAATTGTAAAATGGTCTTATCTATTGGCGATTTCGTTCCAATTCACATTCCAAGTAATATTCGGCATGCTAATTACATTGCCGGTTGCGAAATTGCATTATCTCTTATAGTTTCCGAGATATGGACTATCAATAATTTACACCTTAGGCTCTGCTTCTAACTTGGGCCCAAATTGTAAAATGGTCTTATCTATTGGCGATTTCCTTCCAATTCACATTCCAAGTAATATTCGGCATGCTAATTACATTGCCGGTTGCCAAATTGCATTATCTCTTATAGTTTCCGAGATATGGACTATCGATAATTTACACCTTAGGCTCTGCTTCTAACTTGGGTCCAAATTGTAAAATGGTCTTGTCTATTGGCGATTTCGTTCCAATTCACATTCCAAGTAATATTCGGCATGCTAATTACATTGCCGGTTGCCAAATTGCATTATCTCTTATAGTTTCCGAGATATGGACTATCGATAATTTACACCTTAGGCTCTGCTTCTAACTTGGGCCCAAATTGTAAAATGGTCTTATCTATTGGCGATTTCGTTCCAATTCACATTCCAAGTAATATTCGGCATGCTAATTACATTGCCGGTTGCGAAATTGCATTATCTCTTATAGTTTCCGAGATATGGACTATCAATAATTTACACCTTAGGCTCTGCTTCTAACTTGGGCCCAAATTGTAAAATGGTCTTATCTATTGGCGATTTCGTTCCAATTCACATTCCAAGTAATATTCGGCATGCTAATTACATTGCCGGTTGCCAAATTGCATTATCTCTTATAGTTTCCGAGATATGGGCTATCGATAATTTACACCTTAGGCTCTGCTTCTAACTTGGGCCCAAATTGTAAAATGGTCTTATCTATTGGCGATTTCGTTCCAATTCACATTCCAAGTAATATTCGGCATGCTAATTACATTGCCGGTTGCCAAATTGCATTATCTCTTATAGTTTCCGAGATATGGACTATCGATAATTTACACCTTAGGCTCTGCTTCTAACTTGGGCCCAAATTGTAAAATGGTCTTATCTATTGGCGATTTCGTTCCAATTCACATTCCAAGTAATATTCGGCATGCTAATTACATTGCCAGTTGCCAAATTGCATTATCTCTTATAGTTTCCGAGATATGGACTATCCATAATTTACACCTTAGGCTCTGCTTCTAACTTGGGCCCAAATTGTAAAATGGTCATATCTATTGGCGATTTCGTTCCAATTCACATTCCAAGTAATATTCGGCATGCTAATTACATTGCCGGTTGCCAAATTGCATTATCTCTTATAGTTTCCGAGATATGGACTATCAATAATTTACACCTTAGGCTCTGCTTCTAACTTGGGCCCAAATTGTAAAATGGTCTTATCTATTGGCGATTTCGTTCCAATTCACAATCCAAGTAATATTAGGCATGCTAATTACATTGCCGGTTGCCAAATTGCATTATCTCTTATAGTTTCCGAGATATGGACTATCGATAATTTACACCTTAGGCTCTGCTTCTAACTTGGGCCCAAATTGTAAAATGGCCTTATCTATTGGCGATTTCGTCCCAATTCACATTCCAAGTAATATTCGGCATGCTAATTACATTGCCGGTTGCGAAATTGCATTATCTCTTATAGTTTCAGAGATATGGACTATCGATAATTTACACCTTAGGCTCTGCTTCTAACTTGGGCCCAAATTGTAAAATGGTTTTATCTATTGGCGGTTTCGTTCCAATTCACACTCCAAGTAATATTCGGCATGCTAATTACATTGCCGGTTGCGAAATTGCATTATCTCTTATAGTTTCCGAGATATGGACTATCGATAATTTACACCTTAGGCTCTGCTTCTAACTTGGGCCCAAATTGTAAAATGGTCTTTTCTATTGGCGATTTCGTTCCAATTCACATTCCAAGTAATATTCGGCATGCTAATTACATTGCCGGTTGCCAAATTGGATTATCTCTTATAGTTTCCGAGATATGGACTATCGATAATTTACACCTTAGGCTCTGCTTCTAACTTGGGCCCAAATTGTAAAATGGTCTTATCTATTGGCGATTTCGTTCCAATTCACATTCCAAGTAATATTCGGCATGCTAATTACATTGCCGGTTGCCAAATTGCATTATCTCTTATAGTTTCCGAGATATGGACTATCGATAATTTACACCTTAGGCTCTGCTTCTAACTTGGGCCCAAATTGTAAAATGGTCTTATCTATTGGCGATTTCGTCCCAATTCACATTCCAAGTGATATTCGGCATGCTAATTACATTGCCGGTTGCGAAATTGCATTATCTCTTATAGTTTCCGAGATATGGACTATCAATAATTTACACCTTAGGCTCTGCTTCTAACTTGGGCCCAAATTGTAAAATGGTCTTATCTATTGGCGATTTCGTTCCAATTCACATTCCAAGTAATATTCGGCATGCTAATTACATTGCCGGTTGCCAAATTGCATTATCTCTTATAGTTTCCGAGATATGGACTATCGATAATTTACACCTTAGGCTCTGCTTCTAACTTGGGTCCAAATTGTAAAATGGTCTTGTCTATTGGCGATTTCGTTCCAATTCACATTCCAAGTAATATTCGGCATGCTAATTACATTGCCGGTTGCCAAATTGCATTATCTCTTATAGTTTCCGAGATATGGACTATCGATAATTTACACCTTAGGCTCTGCTTCTAACTTGGGCCCAAATTGTAAAATGGTCTTATCTATTGGCGATTTCGTTCCAATTCACATTCCAAGTAATATTCGGCATGCTAATTACATTGCCGGTTGCGAAATTGCATTATCTCTTATAGTTTCCGAGATATGGGCTATCGATAATTTACACCTTAGGCTCTGCTTCTAACTTGGGCCCAAATTGTAAAATGGTCTTTTCTATTGGCGATTTCGTTCCAATTCACATTCCAAGTAATATTCGGCATGCTAATTACATTGCCGGTTGCCAAATTGGATTATCTCTTATAGTTTCCGAGATATGGACTATCGATAATTTACACCTTAGGCTCTGCTTCTAACTTGGGCCCAAATTGTAAAATGGTCTTATCTATTGGCGATTTCGTTCCAATTCACATTCCAAGTAATATTCGGCATGCTAATTACATTGCCGGTTGCCAAATTGCATTATCTCTTATAGTTTCCGAGATATGGACTATCGATAATTTACACCTTAGGCTCTGCTTCTAACTTGGGCCCAAATTGTAAAATGGTCTTATCTATTGGCGATTTCGTTCCAATTCACATTCCAAGTAATATTCGGCATGCTAATTACATTGCCGGTTGCCAAATTGCATTATCTCTTATAGTTTCCGAGATATGGACTATCGATAATTTACACCTTAGGCTCTGCTTCTAACTTGGGTCCAAATTGTAAAATGGTCTTGTCTATTGGCGATTTCGTTCCAATTCACATTCCAAGTAATATTCGGCATGCTAATTACATTGCCGGTTGCCAAATTGCATTATCTCTTATAGTTTCCGAGATATGGACTATCGATAATTTACACCTTAGGCTCTGCTTCTAACTTGGGCCCAAATTGTAAAATGGTCTTATCTATTGGCGATTTCGTTCCAATTCACATTCCAAGTAATATTCGGCATGCTAATTACATTGCCGGTTGCGAAATTGCATTATCTCTTATAGTTTCCGAGATATGGACTATCAATAATTTACACCTTAGGCTCTGCTTCTAACTTGGGCCCAAATTGTAAAATGGTCTTATCTATTGGCGATTTCCTTCCAATTCACATTCCAAGTAATATTCGGCATGCTAATTACATTGCCGGTTGCCAAATTGCATTATCTCTTATAGTTTCCGAGATATGGACTATCGATAATTTACACCTTAGGCTCTGCTTCTAACTTGGGCCCAAATTGTAAAATGGTCTTATCTATTGGCGATTTCGTTCCAATTCACATTCCAAGTAATATTCGGCATGCTAATTACATTGCCGGTTGCCAAATTGCATTATCTCTTATAGTTTCCGAGATATGGACTATCGATAATTTACGCCTTAGGCTCTGCTTCTAACTTGGGCCCAAATTGTAAAATGGTCTTATCTATTGGCGATTTCGTTCCAATTCACATTCCAAGTAATATTCGGCATGCTAATTACATTGCCGGTTGCGAAATTGCATTATCTCTTATAGTTTCCGAGATATGGACTATCAATAATTTACACCTTAGGCTCTGCTTCTAACTTGGGCCCAAATTGTAAAATGGTCTTATCTATTGGCGATTTCGTTCCAATTCACATTCCAAGTAATATTCGGCATGCTAATTACATTGCCGGTTGCCAAATTGCATTATCTCTTATAGTTTCCGAGATATGGGCTATCGATAATTTACACCTTAGGCTCTGCTTCTAACTTGGGCCCAAATTGTAAAATGGTCTTATCTATTGGCGATTTCGTTCCAATTCACATTCCAAGTAATATTCGGCATGCTAATTACATTGCCGGTTGCCAAATTGCATTATCTCTTATAGTTTCCGAGATATGGACTATCGATAATTTACACCTTAGGCTCTGCTTCTAACTTGGGCCCAAATTGTAAAATGGTCTTATCTATTGGCGATTTCGTTCCAATTCACATTCCAAGTAATATTCGGCATGCTAATTACATTGCCAGTTGCCAAATTGCATTATCTCTTATAGTTTCCGAGATATGGACTATCCATAATTTACACCTTAGGCTCTGCTTCTAACTTGGGCCCAAATTGTAAAATGGTCATATCTATTGGCGATTTCGTTCCAATTCACATTCCAAGTAATATTCGGCATGCTAATTACATTGCCGGTTGCCAAATTGCATTATCTCTTATAGTTTCCGAGATATGGACTATCGATAATTTACACCTTAGGCTCTGCTTCTAACTTGGGCCCAAATTGTAAAATGGTCTTATCTATTGGCGATTTCGTTCCAATTCACATTCCAAGTAATATTCGGCATGCTAATTACATTGACGGTTGCCAAATTGCATTATCTCTTATAGTTTCCGAGATATGGACTATCAATAATTTACACCTTAGGCTCTGCTTCTAACTTGGGCCCAAATTGTAAAATGGTCTTATCTATTGGCGATTTCGTTCCAATTCACAATCCAAGTAATATTAGGCATGCTAATTACATTGCCGGTTGCCAAATTGCATTATCTCTTATAGTTTCCGAGATATGGACTATCGATAATTTACACCTTAGGCTCTGCTTCTAACTTGGGCCCAAATTGTAAAATGGCCTTATCTATTGGCGATTTCGTCCCAATTCACATTCCAAGTAATATTCGGCATGCTAATTACATTGCCGGTTGCGAAATTGCATTATCTCTTATAGTTTCAGAGATATGGACTATCGATAATTTACACCTTAGGCTCTGCTTCTAACTTGGGCCCAAATTGTAAAATGGTTTTATCTATTGGCGATTTCGTTCCAATTCACACTCCAAGTAATATTCGGCATGCTAATTACATTGCCGGTTGCGAAATTGCATTATCTCTTATAGTTTCCGAGATATGGACTATCGATAATTTACACCTTAGGCTCTGCTTCTAACTTGTTCCCAAATTGTAAAATGGTCTTTTCTATTGGCGATTTCGTTCCAATTCACATTCCAAGTAATATTCGGCATGCTAATTACATTGCCGGTTGCCAAATTGGATTATCTCTTATAGTTTCCGAGATATGGACTATCGATAATTTACACCTTAGGCTCTGCTTCTAACTTGGGCCCAAATTGTAAAATGGTCTTATCTATTGGCGATTTCGTTCCAATTCACATTCCAAGTAATATTCGGCATGCTAATTACATTGCCGGTTGCCAAATTGCATTATCTCTTATAGTTTCCGAGATATGGACTATCGATAATTTACACCTTAGGCTCTGCTTCTAACTTGGGCCCAAATTGTAAAATGGTCTTATCTATTGGCGATTTCGTCCCAATTCACATTCCAAGTGATATTCGGCATGCTAATTACATTGCCGGTTGCGAAATTGCATTATCTCTTATAGTTTCCGAGATATGGACTATCAATAATTTACACCTTAGGCTCTGCTTCTAACTTGGGCCCAAATTGTAAAATGGTCTTATCTATTGGCGATTTCGTTCCAATTCACATTCCAAGTAATATTCGGCATGCTAATTACATTGCCGGTTGCCAAATTGCATTATCTCTTATAGTTTCCGAGATATGGACTATCGATAATTTACACCTTAGGCTCTGCTTCTAACTTGGGCCCAAATTGTAAAATGGTCTTATCTATTGGCAATTTCGTTCCAATTCACATTCCAAGTAATATTCGGCATGCTAATTACATTGCCGGTTGCCAAATTGCATTATCTCTTATAGTTTCCGAGATATGGACTATCGATAATTTACACCATAGGCTCTGCTTATAACTTGGGCCCAAATTGTAAAATGGTCTTATCTATTGGCGATTTCGTTCCAATTCACATTCCAGGTAATATTCGGCATGCTAATTACATTGCCGGTTGCCAAATTGCATTATCTCTTATAGTTTCCGAGATATGGACTATCGATAATTTACACCTTAGGCTCTGCTTCTAACTTGGGCCCAAATTGTAAAATGGTCTTATCTATTGGCGATTTCGTTCCAATTCACATTCCAAGTAATATTCGGCATGCTAATTACATTGCCGGTTGCCAAATTGCATTATCTCTTATAGTTTCCGAGATATGGACTATCGATAATTTACACTTTAGGCTCTGCTTCTAACTTGGGCCCAAATTGTAAAATGGTCTTATCTATTGGCGATTTCGTTCCAATTCACATTCCAAGTAATATTCGGCATGCTAATTACATTGCCGGTTGCCAAATTGCATTATCTCTTATAGTTTCCGAGATATGGACTATCGATTATTTACACCTTAGGCTCTGCTTCTAACTTGGGCCCAAATTGTAAAATGGTCTTATCTATTGGCGATTTCGTTCCAATTCACATTCCAAGTAATATTCGGCATGCTAATTACATTGCCGGTTGCCAAATTGCATTATCTCTTATAGTTTCCGAGATATGGACTATCGATAATTTACACCTTAGGCTCTGCTTCTAACTTGGGCCCAAATTGTAAAATGGTCTTATCTACTGGCGATTTCGTCCCAATTCACATTCCAAGTGATATTCGGCATGCTAATTACATTGCCGGTTGCGAAATTGCGTTATCTCTTATAGTTTCCGAGATATGGACTATCAATAATTTACACCTTAGGCTCTGCTTCTAACTTGGGCCCAAATTGTAAAATGGTCTTATCTATTGGCGATTTCGTTCCAATTCACATTCCAAGTAATATTCGGCATGCTAATTACATTGCCGGTTGCCAAATTGCATTATCTCTTTTAGTTTCCGAGATATGGACTATCGATAATTTACACCTTAGGCTCTGCTTCTAACTTGGGCCCAAATTGTAAAATGGTCTTATCTATTGGCGATTTCGTCCCAATTCACATTCCAAGTAATATTCGGCATGCTAATTACATTGCCGGTTGCCAAATTGCATTATCTCTTATAGTTTCCGAGATATGGACTATCGATAATTTACACCTTAGGCTCTGCTTCTAACTTGGGCCCAAATTGTAAAATGGTCTTATCTATTGGCGATTTCGTTCCAATTCACATTCCAAGTAATATTCGGCATGCTAATTACATTGCCGGTTGCCAAATTGCATTATCTCTTATAGTTTCCGAGATATGGACTATCGATAATTTACACCTTAGGCTCTGCTTCTAACTTGGGCCCAAATTGTAAAATGGTCTTATCTATTGGCGATTTCGTTCCAATTCACATTCCAAGTAATATTCGGCATGCTAATTACATTGCCGGTTGCCAAATTGCATTATCTCTTATAGTTTCCGAGATATGGACTATCGATAATTTACACCTTAGGCTCTGCTTCTAACTTGGGCCCAAATTGTAAAATGGTCTTATCTATTGGCGATTTCGTTCCAATTCACACTCCAAGTAATATTCGGCATGCTAATTACATTGCCGGTTGCGAAATTGCATTATCTCTTATAGTTTCCGAGATATGGACTATCGATAATTTACACCTTAGGCTCTGCTTCTAACTTGGGCCCAAATTGTAAAATGGTCTTATCTATTGGCGATTTCGTTCCAATTCACATTCCAAGTAATATTCGGCATGCTAATTACATTGCCGGTTGCCAAATTGCATTATCTCTTATAGTTTCCGAGATATGGACTATCGATAATTTACACCTTAGGCTCTGCTTCTAACTTGGGCCCAAATTGTAAAATGGTCTTCTCTATTGGCGATTTCGTCCCAATTCACATTCCAAGTAATATTCGGCATGCTAATTAGATTGCCGTTTGCGAAATTGCATTATCTCTTATAGTTTCAGAGATATGGACTATCGATAATTTACACCTTAGGCTCTGCTTCTAACTTGGGCCCAAATTGTAAAATGGTCTTATCTATTGGCGATTTCGTTCCAATTCACATTCCAAGTAATATTCGGCATGCTAATTACATTGCCGGTTGCCAAATTGCATTATCTCTTACAGTTTCCGAGATATGGACTATCGATAATTTACACCTTAGGCTCTGCTTCTAACTTGGGCCCAAATTGTAAAATGGTCTTATCTATTGGCGATTTCGTTCCAATTCACATTCCAAGTAATATTCGGCATGCTAATTACATTGCCGGTTGCCAAATTGAATTAACTTTTATAGTTTCCGAGATATGGACTATCGATAATTTACACCTTAGGCTCTGCTTCTAACTTGGGCCCAAATTGTAAAATGGTCTTATCTATTGGCGATTTCGTTCCAATTCACATTCCAAGTAATATTCGGCATGCTAATTACATTGCCGGTTGCCAAATTGCATTATCTCTTATAGTTTCCGAGATATGGACTATCGATAATTTACACCATAGGCTCTGCTTCTAACTTGGGCCCAAATTGTAAAATGGTCTTATCTATTGGCGATTTCGTTCCAATTCACATTCCAAGTAATATTCGGCATGCTAATTACATTGCCGGTTGCCAAATTGCATTATCTCTTATAGTTTCCGAGATATGGACTATCGATAATTTACACCTTAGGCTCTGCTTCTAACTTGGGCCCAAATTGTAAAATGGTCTTATCTATTGGCGATTTCGTTCCAATTCACATTCCAAGTAATATTCGGCATGCTAATTACATTGCCGGTTGCCAAATTGCATTATCTCTTATAGTTTCCGAGATATGGACTATCGATAATTTACACCTTAGGCTCTGCTTCTAACTTGGGCCCAAATTGTAAAATGGTCTTATCTATTGGCGATTACGTTCCAATTCACATTCCAAGTAATATTCGGCATGCTAATTACATTGCCGGTTGCCAAATTGAATTATCTCTTATAGTTTCCGAGATATGGACTATCGATAATTTACACCTTAGGCTCTGCTTCTAACTTGGGCCCAAATTGTAAAATGGTCTTACCTATTGGCGATTTCGTTCCAATTCACATTCCAAGTAATATTCGGCATGCTAATTACATTGCCGGTTGCCAAATTGCATTATCTCTTATAGTTTCCGAGATATGGACTATCGATAATTTACACCTTAGGCTCTGCTTCTAACTTGGGCCCAAATTGTAAAATGGTCTTATCTATTGGCGATTTCGTTCCAATTCACATTCCAAGTAATATTCGGCATGCTAATTACATTGCCGGTTGCCAAATTGCATTATCTCTTATAGTTTCCGAGATATGGACTATCGATAATTTACACCTTAGGCTCTGCTTCTAACTTGGGCCCAAATTGTAAAATGGTCTTATCTATTGGCGATTTCGTTCCAATTCACATTCCAAGTAATATTCGGCATGCTAATTACATTGCCGGTTGCCAAATTGCATTATCTCTTATAGTTTCCGAGATATGGGCTATCGATAATTTACACCTTAGGCTCTGCTTCTAACTTGGGCCCAAATTGTAAAATGGTCTTATCTATTGGCGATTTCGTTCCAATTCACACTCCAAGTAATATTCGGCATGCTAATTACATTGCCGGTTGCCAAATTGCATTATCTCTTATAGTTTCCGAGATATGGACTATCGATAATTTACACCTTAGGCTCTGCTTCTAACTTGGGCCCAAATTGTAAAATGGTCTTATCTATTGGCGATTTCGTTCCAATTCACATTCCAAGTAATATTCGGCATGCTAATTACATTGCCGGTTGCCAAATTGCATTATCTCTTATAGTTTCCGAGATATGGACTATCGATAATTTACACCTTAGGCTCTGCTTCTAACTTGGGCCCAAATTGTAAAATGGTCTTCTCTATTGGCGATATCGTCCCAATTCACATTCCAAGTAATATTCGGCATGCTAATTACATTGCCGTTTGCGAAATTGCATTATCTCTTATAGTTTCAGAGATATGGACTATCGATAATTTACACCTTAGGCTCTGCTTCTAACTTGGGCCCAAATTGTAAAATGGCCTTATCTATTGGCGATTTCGTTCCAATTCACATTCCAAGTAATATTCGGCATGCTAATTACATTGCCGGTTGCCAAATTGCATTATCTCTTATAATTTCCGAGATATGGACTATCGATAATTTACACCTTAGGCTCTGCTTCTAACTTGGGCCCAAATTGTAAAATGGTCTTATCTATTGGCGATTTCGTTCCAATTCACATTCCAAGTAATATTCGGCATGCTAATTACATTGCCGGTTGCCAAATTGCATTAACTTTTATAGTTTCCGAGATATGGACTATCGATAATTTACACCTTAGGCTCTGCTTCTAATTTGGGCCCAAATTGTAAAATGGTCTTATCTATTGGCGATTTCGTTCCAATTCACATTCCAAGTAATATTCGGCATGCTAATTACATTGCCGGTTGCCAAATTGCATTATCTCTTATAGTTTCCGAGATATGGACTATCGATAATTTACACCATAGGCTCTGCTTCTAACTTGGGCCCAAATTGTAAAATGGTCTTATCTATTGGCGATTTCGTTCCAATTCACATTCCAAGTAATATTCGGCATGCTAATTACATTGCCGGTTGCCAAATTGCATTATCTCTTATAGTTTCCGAGATATGGACTATCGATAATTTACACCTTAGGCTCTGCTTCTAACTTGGGCCCAAATTGTAAAATGGTCTTATCTATTGGCGATTTCGTTCCAATTCACATTCCGAGTAATATTCGGCATGCTAATTACATTGCCGGTTGCCAAATTGCATTATCTCTTATAGTTTCCGAGATATGGACTATCGATAATTTACACCTTAGGCTCTGCTTCTAACTTGGGCCCAAATTGTAAAATGGTCTTATCTATTGGCGATTACGTTCCAATTCTCATTCCAAGTAATATTCGGCATGCTAATTACATTGCCGGTTGCCAAATTGAATTATCTCTTATAGTTTCCGAGATATGGACTATCGATAATTTACACCTTAGGCTCTGCTTCTAACTTGGGCCCAAATTGTAAAATGGTCTTACCTATTGGCGATTTCGTTCCAATTCACATTCCAAGTAATATTCGGCATGCTAATTACATTGCCGGTTGCCAAATTGCATTATCTCTTATAGTTTCCGAGATATGGACTATCGATAATTTACACCTTAGGCTCTGCTTCTAACTTGGGCCCAAATTGAAAAATGGTCTTATCTATTGGCGATTTCGTTCCAATTCACATTCCAAGTAATATTCGGCATGCTAATTACATTGCCGGTTGCCAAATTGCATTATCTCTTATAGTTTCCGAGTTATGGACTATCGATAATTTACACCTTAGGCTCTGCTTCTAACTTGGGCCCAAATTGTAAAATGGTCTTATCTATTGGCGATTTCGTTCCAATTCACATTCCAAGTAATATTCGGCATGCTAATTACATTGCCGGTTGCCAAATTGCATTAACTCTTATAGTTTCCGAGATATGGACTATCGATAATTTACACCTTAGGCTCTGCTTCTAACTTGGGCCCAAATTGTAAAATGGTCTTATCTATTGGCGATTTCGTTCCAATTCACATTCCAAGTAATATTCGGCATGCTAATTACATTGCCGGTTGCCAAATTGCATTATCTCTTATAGTTTCCGAGATATGGACTATCGATAATTTACACCTTAGGCTCTGCTTCTAACTTGGGCCCAAATTGTAAAATGGTCTTATCTATTGGCAATTTCGTTCCAATTCACATTCCAAGTAATATTCGGCATGCTAATTACATTGCCGGTTGCCAAATTGCATTATCTCTTATAGTTTCCGAGATATGGACTATCGATAATTTACACCATAGGCTCTGCTTATAACTTGGGCCCAAATTGTAAAATGGTCTTATCTATTGGCGATTTCGTTCCAATTCACATTCCAGGTAATATTCGGCATGCTAATTACATTGCCGGTTGCCAAATTGCATTATCTCTTATAGTTTCCGAGATATGGACTATCGATAATTTACACCTTAGGCTCTGCTTCTAACTTGGGCCCAAATTGTAAAATGGTCTTATCTATTGGCGATTTCGTTCCAATTCACATTCCAAGTAATATTCGGCATGCTAATTACATTGCCGGTTGCCAAATTGCATTATCTCTTATAGTTTCCGAGATATGGACTATCGATAATTTACACTTTAGGCTCTGCTTCTAACTTGGGCCCAAATTGTAAAATGGTCTTATCTATTGGCGATTTCGTTCCAATTCACATTCCAAGTAATATTCGGCATGCTAATTACATTGCCGGTTGCCAAATTGCATTATCTCTTATAGTTTCCGAGATATGGACTATCGATTATTTACACCTTAGGCTCTGCTTCTAACTTGGGCCCAAATTGTAAAATGGTCTTATCTATTGGCGATTTCGTTCCAATTCACATTCCAAGTAATATTCGGCATGCTAATTACATTGCCGGTTGCCAAATTGCATTATCTCTTATAGTTTCCGAGATATGGACTATCGATAATTTACACCTTAGGCTCTGCTTCTAACTTGGGCCCAAATTGTAAAATGGTCTTATCTATTGGCGATTTCGTCCCAATTCACATTCCAAGTGATATTCGGCATGCTAATTACATTGCCGGTTGCGAAATTGCATTATCTCTTATAGTTTCCGAGATATGGACTATCAATAATTTACACCTTAGGCTCTGCTTCTAACTTGGGCCCAAATTGTAAAATGGTCTTATCTATTGGCGATTTCGTTCCAATTCACATTCCAAGTAATATTCGGCATGCTAATTACATTGCCGGTTGCCAAATTGCATTATCTCTTTTAGTTTCCGAGATATGGACTATCGATAATTTACACCTTAGGCTCTGCTTCTAACTTGGGCCCAAATTGTAAAATGGTCTTATCTATTGGCGATTTCGTCCCAATTCACATTCCAAGTAATATTCGGCATGCTAATTACATTGCCGGTTGCCAAATTGCATTATCTCTTATAGTTTCCGAGATATGGACTATCGATAATTTACACCTTAGGCTCTGCTTCTAACTTGGGCCCAAATTGTAAAATGGTCTTATCTATTGGCGATTTCGTTCCAATTCACATTCCAAGTAATATTCGGCATGCTAATTACATTGCCGGTTGCCAAATTGCATTATCTCTTATAGTTTCCGAGATATGGACTATCGATAATTTACACCTTAGGCTCTGCTTCTAACTTGGGCCCAAATTGTAAAATGGTCTTATCTATTGGCGATTTCGTTCCAATTCACATTCCAAGTAATATTCGGCATGCTAATTACATTGCCGGTTGCCAAATTGCATTATCTCTTATAGTTTCCGAGATATGGACTATCGATAATTTACACCTTAGGCTCTGCTTCTAACTTGGGCCCAAATTGTAAAATGGTCTTATCTATTGGCGATTTCGTTCCAATTCACACTCCAAGTAATATTCGGCATGCTAATTACATTGCCGGTTGCGAAATTGCATTATCTCTTATAGTTTCCGAGATATGGACTATCGATAATTTACACCTTAGGCTCTGCTTCTAACTTGGGCCCAAATTGTAAAATGGTCTTATCTATTGGCGATTTCGTTCCAATTCACATTCCAAGTAATATTCGGCATGCTAATTACATTGCCGGTTGCCAAATTGCATTATCTCTTATAGTTTCCGAGATATGGACTATCGATAATTTACACCTTAGGCTCTGCTTCTAACTTGGGCCCAAATTGTAAAATGGTCTTATCTATTGGCGATTACGTTCCAATTCTCATTCCAAGTAATATTCGGCATGCTAATTACATTGCCGGTTGCCAAATTGAATTATCTCTTATAGTTTCCGAGATATGGACTATCGATAATTTACACCTTAGGCTCTGCTTCTAACTTGGGCCCAAATTGTAAAATGGTCTTACCTATTGGCGATTTCGTTCCAATTCACATTCCAAGTAATATTCGGCATGCTAATTACATTGCCGGTTGCCAAATTGCATTATCTCTTATAGTTTCCGAGATATGGACTATCGATAATTTACACCTTAGGCTCTGCTTCTAACTTGGGCCCAAATTGAAAAATGGTCTTATCTATTGGCGATTTCGTTCCAATTCACATTCCAAGTAATATTCGGCATGCTAATTACATTGCCGGTTGCCAAATTGCATTATCTCTTATAGTTTCCGAGTTATGGACTATCGATAATTTACACCTTAGGCTCTGCTTCTAACTTGGGCCCAAATTGTAAAATGGTCTTATCTATTGGCGATTTCGTTCCAATTCACATTCCAAGTAATATTCGGCATGCTAATTACATTGCCGGTTGCCAAATTGCATTAACTCTTATAGTTTCCGAGATATGGACTATCGATAATTTACACCTTAGGCTCTGCTTCTAACTTGGGCCCAAATTGTAAAATGGTCTTATCTATTGGCGATTTCGTTCCAATTCACATTCCAAGTAATATTCGGCATGCTAATTACATTGCCGGTTGCCAAATTGCATTATCTCTTATAGTTTCCGAGATATGGACTATCGATAATTTACACCTTAGGCTCTGCTTCTAACTTGGGCCCAAATTGTAAAATGGTCTTATCTATTGGCAATTTCGTTCCAATTCACATTCCAAGTAATATTCGGCATGCTAATTACATTGCCGGTTGCCAAATTGCATTATCTCTTATAGTTTCCGAGATATGGACTATCGATAATTTACACCATAGGCTCTGCTTATAACTTGGGCCCAAATTGTAAAATGGTCTTATCTATTGGCGATTTCGTTCCAATTCACATTCCAGGTAATATTCGGCATGCTAATTACATTGCCGGTTGCCAAATTGCATTATCTCTTATAGTTTCCGAGATATGGACTATCGATAATTTACACCTTAGGCTCTGCTTCTAACTTGGGCCCAAATTGTAAAATGGTCTTATCTATTGGCGATTTCGTTCCAATTCACATTCCAAGTAATATTCGGCATGCTAATTACATTGCCGGTTGCCAAATTGCATTATCTCTTATAGTTTCCGAGATATGGACTATCGATAATTTACACTTTAGGCTCTGCTTCTAACTTGGGCCCAAATTGTAAAATGGTCTTATCTATTGGCGATTTCGTTCCAATTCACATTCCAAGTAATATTCGGCATGCTAATTACATTGCCGGTTGCCAAATTGCATTATCTCTTATAGTTTCCGAGATATGGACTATCGATTATTTACACCTTAGGCTCTGCTTCTAACTTGGGCCCAAATTGTAAAATGGTCTTATCTATTGGCGATTTCGTTCCAATTCACATTCCAAGTAATATTCGGCATGCTAATTACATTGCCGGTTGCCAAATTGCATTATCTCTTATAGTTTCCGAGATATGGACTATCGATAATTTACACCTTAGGCTCTGCTTCTAACTTGGGCCCAAATTGTAAAATGGTCTTATCTATTGGCGATTTCGTCCCAATTCACATTCCAAGTGATATTCGGCATGCTAATTACATTGCCGGTTGCGAAATTGCATTATCTCTTATAGTTTCCGAGATATGGACTATCAATAATTTACACCTTAGGCTCTGCTTCTAACTTGGGCCCAAATTGTAAAATGGTCTTATCTATTGGCGATTTCGTTCCAATTCACATTCCAAGTAATATTCGGCATGCTAATTACATTGCCGGTTGCCAAATTGCATTATCTCTTTTAGTTTCCGAGATATGGACTATCGATAATTTACACCTTAGGCTCTGCTTCTAACTTGGGCCCAAATTGTAAAATGGTCTTATCTATTGGCGATTTCGTCCCAATTCACATTCCAAGTAATATTCGGCATGCTAATTACATTGCCGGTTGCCAAATTGCATTATCTCTTATAGTTTCCGAGATATGGACTATCGATAATTTACACCTTAGGCTCTGCTTCTAACTTGGGCCCAAATTGTAAAATGGTCTTATCTATTGGCGATTTCGTTCCAATTCACATTCCAAGTAATATTCGGCATGCTAATTACATTGCCGGTTGCCAAATTGCATTATCTCTTATAGTTTCCGAGATATGGACTATCGATAATTTACACCTTAGGCTCTGCTTCTAACTTGGGCCCAAATTGTAAAATGGTCTTATCTATTGGCGATTTCGTTCCAATTCACATTCCAAGTAATATTCGGCATGCTAATTACATTGCCGGTTGCCAAATTGCATTATCTCTTATAGTTTCCGAGATATGGACTATCGATAATTTACACCTTAGGCTCTGCTTCTAACTTGGGCCCAAATTGTAAAATGGTCTTATCTATTGGCGATTTCGTTCCAATTCACACTCCAAGTAATATTCGGCATGCTAATTACATTGCCGGTTGCGAAATTGCATTATCTCTTATAGTTTCCGAGATATGGACTATCGATAATTTACACCTTAGGCTCTGCTTCTAACTTGGGCCCAAATTGTAAAATGGTCTTATCTATTGGCGATTTCGTTCCAATTCACATTCCAAGTAATATTCGGCATGCTAATTACATTGCCGGTTGCCAAATTGCATTATCTCTTATAGTTTCCGAGATATGGACTATCGATAATTTACACCTTAGGCTCTGCTTCTAACTTGGGCCCAAATTGTAAAATGGTCTTCTCTATTGGCGATTTCGTCCCAATTCACATTCCAAGTAATATTCGGCATGCTAATTAGATTGCCGTTTGCGAAATTGCATTATCTCTTATAGTTTCAGAGATATGGACTATCGATAATTTACACCTTAGGCTCTGCTTCTAACTTGGGCCCAAATTGTAAAATGGTCTTATCTATTGGCGATTTCGTTCCAATTCACATTCCAAGTAATATTCGGCATGCTAATTACATTGCCGGTTGCCAAATTGCATTATCTCTTACAGTTTCCGAGATATGGACTATCGATAATTTACACCTTAGGCTCTGCTTCTAACTTGGGCCCAAATTGTAAAATGGTCTTATCTATTGGCGATTTCGTTCCAATTCACATTCCAAGTAATATTCGGCATGCTAATTACATTGCCGGTTGCCAAATTGAATTAACTTTTATAGTTTCCGAGATATGGACTATCGATAATTTACACCTTAGGCTCTGCTTCTAACTTGGGCCCAAATTGTAAAATGGTCTTATCTATTGGCGATTTCGTTCCAATTCACATTCCAAGTAATATTCGGCATGCTAATTACATTGCCGGTTGCCAAATTGCATTATCTCTTATAGTTTCCGAGATATGGACTATCGATAATTTACACCATAGGCTCTGCTTCTAACTTGGGCCCAAATTGTAAAATGGTCTTATCTATTGGCGATTTCGTTCCAATTCACATTCCAAGTAATATTCGGCATGCTAATTACATTGCCGGTTGCCAAATTGCATTATCTCTTATAGTTTCCGAGATATGGACTATCGATAATTTACACCTTAGGCTCTGCTTCTAACTTGGGCCCAAATTGTAAAATGGTCTTATCTATTGGCGATTTCGTTCCAATTCACATTCCAAGTAATATTCGGCATGCTAATTACATTGCCGGTTGCCAAATTGCATTATCTCTTATAGTTTCCGAGATATGGACTATCGATAATTTACACCTTAGGCTCTGCTTCTAACTTGGGCCCAAATTGTAAAATGGTCTTATCTATTGGCGATTACGTTCCAATTCACATTCCAAGTAATATTCGGCATGCTAATTACATTGCCGGTTGCCAAATTGAATTATCTCTTATAGTTTCCGAGATATGGACTATCGATAATTTACACCTTAGGCTCTGCTTCTAACTTGGGCCCAAATTGTAAAATGGTCTTACCTATTGGCGATTTCGTTCCAATTCACATTCCAAGTAATATTCGGCATGCTAATTACATTGCCGGTTGCCAAATTGCATTATCTCTTATAGTTTCCGAGATATGGACTATCGATAATTTACACCTTAGGCTCTGCTTCTAACTTGGGCCCAAATTGTAAAATGGTCTTATCTATTGGCGATTTCGTTCCAATTCACATTCCAAGTAATATTCGGCATGCTAATTACATTGCCGGTTGCCAAATTGCATTATCTCTTATAGTTTCCGAGATATGGACTATCGATAATTTACACCTTAGGCTCTGCTTCTAACTTGGGCCCAAATTGTAAAATGGTCTTATCTATTGGCGATTTCGTTCCAATTCACATTCCAAGTAATATTCGGCATGCTAATTACATTGCCGGTTGCCAAATTGCATTAACTCTTATAGTTTCCGAGATATGGACTATCGATAATTTACACCTTAGGCTCTGCTTCTAACTTGGGCCCAAATTGTAAAATGGTCTTATCTATTGGCGATTTCGTTCCAATTCACATTCCAAGTAATATTCGGCATGCTAATTACATTGCCGGTTGCCAAATTGCATTATCTCTTATAGTTTCCGAGATATGGACTATCGATAATTTACACCTTAGGCTCTGCTTCTAACTTGGGCCCAAATTGTAAAATGGTCTTATCTATTGGCGATTTCGTTCCAATTCACATTCCAAGTAATATTCGGCATGCTAATTACATTGCCGGTTGCCAAATTGCATTATCTCTTATAGTTTCCGAGATATGGACTATCGATAATTTACACCATAGGCTCTGCTTATAACTTGGGCCCAAATTGTAAAATGGTCTTATCTATTGGCGATTTCGTTCCAATTCACATTCCAAGTAATATTCGGCATGCTAATTACATTGCCGGTTGCCAAATTGCATTATCTCTTATAGTTTCCGAGATATGGACTATCGATAATTTACACCTTAGGCTCTGCTTCTAACTTGGGCCCAAATTGTAAAATGGTCTTATCTATTGGCGATTTCGTCCCAATTCACATTCCAAGTGATATTCGGCATGCTAATTACATTGCCGGTTGCGAAATTGCATTATCTCTTATAGTTTCCGAGATATGGACTATCAATAATTTAGACCTTAGGCTCTGCTTCTAACTTGGGCCCAAATTGTAAAATGGTCTTATCTATTGGCGATTTCGTTCCAATTCACATTCCAAGTAATATTCGGCATGCTAATTACATTGCCGGTTGCCAAATTGCATTATCTCTTATAGTTTCCGAGATATGGACTATCGATAATTTACACCTTAGGCTCTGCTTCTAACTTGGGCCCAAATTGTAAAATGGTCTTATCTATTGGCGATTTCGTCCCAATTCACATTCCAAGTGATATTCGGCATGCTAATTACATTGCCGGTTGCGAAATTGCATTATCTCTTATAGTTTCCGAGATATGGACTATCAATAATTTACACCTTAGGCTCTGCTTCTAACTTGGGCCCAAATTGTAAAATGGTCTTATCTATTGGCGATTTCGTTCCAATTCACATTCCAAGTAATATTCGGCATGCTAATTACATTGCCGGTTGCCAAATTGCATTATCTCTTATAGTTTCCGAGATATGGACTATCGATAATTTACACCTTAGGCTCTGCTTCTAACTTGGGCCCAAATTGTAAAATGGTCTTATCTATTGGCGATTTCGTTCCAATTCACATTCCAAGTAATATTCGGCATGCTAATTACATTGCCGGTTGCCAAATTGCATTATCTCTTATAGTTTCCGAGATATGGACTATCGATAATTTACACCTTAGGCTCTGCTTCTAACTTGGGCCCAAATTGTAAAATGGTCTTATCTATTGGCGATTTCGTTCCAATTCACATTCCAAGTAATATTCGGCATGCTAATTACATTGCCGGTTGCCAAATTGCATTATCTCTTATAGTTTCCGAGATATGGACTATCGATAATTTACACCTTAGGCTCTGCTTCTAACTTGGGCCCAAATTGTAAAATGGTCTTATCTATTGGCGATTTCGTTCCAATTCACATTCCAAGTAATATTCGGCATGCTAATTACATTGCCGGTTGCCAAATTGCATTATCTCTTATAGTTTCCGAGATATGGACTATCGATAATTTACACCTTAGGCTCTGCTTCTAACTTGGGCCCATATTGTAAAATGGTCTTATCTATTGGCGATTTCGTCCCAATTCACATTCCAAGTGATATTCGGCATGCTAATTACATTGCCGGTTGCGAAATTGCATTATCTCTTATAGTTTCCGAGATATGGACTATCAATAATTTACACATTAGGCTCTGCTTCTAACTTGGGCCCAAATTGTAAAATGGTCTTATCTATTGGCGATTTCGTTCCAATTCACATTCCAAGTAATATTCGGCATGCTAATTACATTGCCGGTTGCCAAATTGCATTATCTCTTATAGTTTCCGAGATATGGACTATCGATAATTTACACCTTAGGCTCTGCTTCTAACTTGGGCCCAAATTGTAAAATGGTCTTATCTATTGGCGATTTCTTTCCAATTCACATTCCAAGTAATATTCGGCATGCTAATTACATTGCCGGTTGCCAAATTGCATTATCTCTTATAGTTTCCGAGATATGGACTATCGATAATTTACACCTTAGGCTCTGCTTCTAACTTGGGCCCAAATTGTAAAATGGTCTTATCTATTGGCGATTTCGTTCCAATTCACATTCCAAGTAATATTCGGCATGCTAATTACATTGCCGATTGCCAAATTGCATTATCTCTTATAGTTTCCGAGATATGGGCTATCGATAATTTACACCTTAGGCTCTGCTTCTAACTTGGGCCCAAATTGTAAAATGGTCTTATCTATTGGCGATTTCGTTCCAATTCACATTCCAAGTAATATTCGGCATGCTAATTACATTGCCGGTTGCCAAATTGCATTATCTCTTATAGTTTCCGAGATATGGACTATCGATAATTTACACCTTAGGCTCTGCTTCTAACTTGGGCCCAAATTGTAAAATGGTCTTATCTATTGGCGATTTCGTTCCAATTCACACTCCAAGTAATATTCGGCATGCTAATTACATTGCCGGTTGCGAAATTGCATTATCTCTTATAGTTTCCGAGATATGGACTATCGATAATTTACACCTTAGGCTCTGCTTCTAACTTGGGCCCAAATTGTAAAATGGTCTTATCTATTGGCGATTTCGTTCCAATTCACATTCCAAGTAATATTCGGCATGCTAATTACATTGCCGGTTGCCAAATTGCATTATCTCTTATAGTTTCCGAGATATGGACTATCGATAATTTACACCTTAGGCTCTGCTTCTAACTTGGGCCCAAATTGTAAAATGGTCTTATCTATTGGCGATTTCGTTCCAATTCACATTCCAAGTAATATTCGGCATGCTAATTACATTGCCGGTTGCCAAATTGCATTATCTCTTATAGTTTCCGAGATATGGACTATCGATAATTTACACCATAGGCTCTGCTTCTAACTTGGGCCCAAATTGTAAAATGGTCTTATCTATTGGCGATTTCGTTCCAATTCACATTCCAAGTAATATTCGGCATGCTAATTACATTGCCGGTTGCCAAATTGCATTATCTCTTATAGTTTCCGAGACATGGACTATCGATAATTTACACCTTAGGCTCTGCTTCTAACTTGGGCCCAAATTGTAAAATGGTCTTATCTATTGGCGATTTCGTTCCAATTCACATTCCAAGTAATATTCGGCATGCTAATTACATTGCCGGTTGCCAAATTGCATTATCTCTTATAGTTTCCGAGATATTTACTATCGATAATTTACACCTTAGGCTCTGCTTCTAACTTGGGCCCAAATTGTAAAATGGTCTTATCTATTGGCGATTTCGTTCCAATTCACATTCCAAGTAATATTCGGCATGCTAATTACATTGCCGGTTGCCAAATTGAATTATCTCTTATAGTTTCCGAGATATGGACTATCGATAATTTACACCTTAGGCTCTGCTTCTAACTTGGGCCCAAATTGTAAAATGGTCTTACCTATTGGCGATTTCGTTCCAATTCACATTCCAAGTAATATTCGGCATGCTAATTACATTGCCGGTTGCCAAATTGCATTATCTCTTATAGTTTCCGAGATATGGACTATCGATTATTTACACCTTAGGCTCTGCTTCTAACTTGGGCCCAAATTGTAAAATGGTCTTATCTATTGGCGATTTCGTTCCAATTCACATTCCAAGTAATATTCGGCATGCTAATTACATTGCCGGTTGCCAAATTGCATTATCTCTTATAGTTTCCGAGATATGGACTATCGATAATTTACACCTTAGGCTCTGCTTCTAACTTGGGCCCAAATTGTAAAATGGTCTTATCTATTGGCGATTTCGTCCCAATTCACATTCCAAGTGATATTCGGCATGCTAATTACATTGCCGGTTGCGAAATTGCATTATCTCTTATAGTTTCCGAGATATGGACTATCAATAATTTACACCTTAGGCTCTGCTTCTAACTTGGGCCCAAATTGTAAAATGGTCTTATCTATTGGCGATTTCGTTCCAATTCACATTCCAAGTAATATTCGGCATGCTAATTACATTGCCGGTTGCCAAATTGCATTATCTCTTATAGTTTCCGAGATATGGACTATCGATAATTTACACCTTAGGCTCTGCTTCTAACTTGGGCCCAAATTGTAAAATGGTCTTATCTATTGGCGATTTCGTTCCAATTCACATTCCAAGTAATATTCGGCATGCTAATTACATTGCCGGTTGCCAAATTGCATTATCTCTTATAGTTTCCGAGATATGGACTATCGATAATTTACACCTTAGGCTCTGCTTCTAACTTGGGCCCAAATTGTAAAATGGTCTTATCTATTGGCGATTTCGTTCCAATTCACATTCCAAGTAATATTCGGCATGCTAATTACATTGCCGGTTGCCAAATTGAATTAACTTTTATAGTTTCCGAGATATGGACTATCGATAATTTACACCTTAGGCTCTGCTTCTAACTTGGGCCCAAATTGTAAAATGGTCTTATCTATTGGCGATTTCGTTCCAATTCACATTCCAAGTAATATTCGGCATGCTAATTACATTGCCGGTTGCCAAATTGCATTATCTCTTATAGTTTCCGAGATATGGACTATCGATAATTTACACCTTAGGCTCTGCTTCTAACTTGGGCCCAAATTGTAAAATGGTCTTATCTATTGGCGATTTCGTTCCAATTCACATTCCAAGTAATATTCGGCATGCTAATTACATTGCCGGTTGCCAAATTGCATTAACTCTTATAGTTTCCGAGATATGGACTATCGATAATTTACACCTTAGGCTCTGCTTCTAACTTGGGCCCAAATTGTAAAATGGTCTTATCTATTGGCGATTTCGTTCCAATTCACATTCCAAGTAATATTCGGCATGCTAATTACATTGCCGGTTGCCAAATTGCATTATCTCTTATAGTTTCCGAGATATGGACTATCGATAATTTACACCTTAGGCTCTGCTTCTAACTTGGGCCCAAATTGTAAAATGGTCTTATCTATTGGCGATTTCGTTCCAATTCACATTCCAAGTAATATTCGGCATGCTAATTACATTGCCGGTTGCCAAATTGCATTATCTCTTATAGTTTCCGAGATATGGACTATCGATAATTTACACCATAGGCTCTGCTTCTAACTTGGGCCCAAATTGTAAAATGGTCTTATCTATTGGCGATTTCGTTCCAATTCACATTCCAAGTAATATTCGGCATGCTAATTACATTGCCGGTTGCCAAATTGCATTATCTCTTATAGTTTCCGAGATATGGACTATCGATAATTTACACCTTAGGCTCTGCTTCTAACTTGGGCCCAAATTGTAAAATGGTCTTATCTATTGGCGATTTCGTTCCAATTCACATTCCAAGTAATATTCGGCATGCTAATTACATTGCCGGTTGCCAAATTGCATTATCTCTTATAGTTTCCGAGATATGGACTATCGATAATTTACACCTTAGGCTCTGCTTCTAACTTGGGCCCAAATTGTAAAATGGTCTTATCTATTGGCGATTTCGTTCCAATTCACATTCCAAGTAATATTCGGCATGCTAATTACATTGCCGGTTGCCAAATTGCATTATCTCTTATAGTTTCCGAGATATGGACTATCGATAATTTACACCTTAGGCTCTGCTTCTAACTTGGGCCCAAATTGTAAAATGGTCTTATCTATTGGCGATTTCGTTCCAATTCACATTCCAAGTAATATTCGGCATGCTAATTACATTGCCGGTTGCCAAATTGCATTATCTCTTATAGTTTCCGAGATATGGACTATCGATAATTTACACCTTAGGCTCTGCTTCTAACTTGGGCCCAAATTGTAAAATGGTCTTATCTATTGGCGATTACGTTCCAATTCTCATTCCAAGTAATATTCGGCATGCTAATTACATTGCCGGTTGCCAAATTGAATTATCTCTTATAGTTTCCGAGATATGGACTATCGATAATTTACACCTTAGGCTCTGCTTCTAACTTGGGCCCAAATTGTAAAATGGTCTTACCTATTGGCGATTTCGTTCCAATTCACATTCCAAGTAATATTCGGCATGCTAATTACATTGCCGGTTGCCAAATTGCATTATCTCTTATAGTTTCCGAGATATGGACTATCGATAATTTACACCTTAGGCTCTGCTTCTAACTTGGGCCCAAATTGAAAAATGGTCTTATCTATTGGCGATTTCGTTCCAATTCACATTCCAAGTAATATTCGGCATGCTAATTACATTGCCGGTTGCCAAATTGCATTATCTCTTATAGTTTCCGAGATATGGACTATCGATAATTTACACCTTAGGCTCTGCTTCTAACTTGGGCCCAAATTGTAAAATGGTCTTATCTATTGGCGATTTCGTTCCAATTCACATTCCAAGTAATATTCGGCATGCTAATTACATTGCCGGTTGCCAAATTGCATTATCTCTTATAGTTTCCGAGATATGGACTATCGATAATTTACACCTTAGGCTCTGCTTCTAACTTGGGCCCAAATTGTAAAATGGTCTTATCTATTGGCGATTACGTTCCAATTCTCATTACAAGTAATATTCGGCATGCTAATTACATTGCCGGTTGCCAAATTGAATTATCTCTTATAGTTTCCGAGATATGGACTATCGATAATTTACACCTTAGGCTCTGCTTCTAACTTGGGCCCAAATTGTAAAATGGTCTTACCTATTGGCGATTTCGTTCCAATTCACATTCCAAGTAATATTCGGCATGCTAATTACATTGCCGGTTGCCAAATTGCATTATCTCTTATAGTTTCCGAGATATGGACTATCGATAATTTACACCTTAGGCTCTGCTTCTAACTTGGGCCCAAATTGAAAAATGGTCTTATCTATTGGCGATTTCGTTCCAATTCACATTCCAAGTAATATTCGGCATGCTAATTACATTGCCGGTTGCCAAATTGCATTATCTCTTATAGTTTCCGAGATATGGACTATCGATAATTTACACCTTAGGCTCTGCTTCTAACTTGGGCCCAAATTGTAAAATGGTCTTATCTATTGGCGATTTCGTTCCAATTCACATTCCAAGTAATATTCGGCATGCTAATTACATTGCCGGTTGCCAAATTGCATTAACTCTTATAGTTTCCGAGATATGGACTATCGATAATTTACACCTTAGGCTCTGCTTCTAACTTGGGCCCAAATTGTAAAATGGTCTTATCTATTGGCGATTTCGTTCCAATTCACATTCCAAGTAATATTCGGCATGCTAATTACATTGCCGGTTGCCAAATTGCATTATCTCTTATAGTTTCCGAGATATGGACTATCGATAATTTACACTTTAGGCTCTGCTTCTAACTTGGGCCCAAATTGTAAAATGGTCTTATCTATTGGCGATTTCGTTCCAATTCACATTCCAAGTAATATTCGGCATGCTAATTACATTGCCGGTTGCCAAATTGCATTATCTCTTATAGTTTCCGAGATATGGACTATCGATTATTTACACCTTAGGCTCTGCTTCTAACTTGGGCCCAAATTGTAAAATGGTCTTATCTATTGGCGATTTCGTTCCAATTCACATTCCAGGTAATATTCGGCATGCTAATTACATTGCCGGTTGCCAAATTGCATTATCTCTTATAGTTTCCGAGATATGGACTATCGATAATTTACACCTTAGGCTCTGCTTCTAACTTGGGCCCAAATTGTAAAATGGTCTTATCTATTGGCGATTTCGTCCCAATTCACATTCCAAGTAATATTCGGCATGCTAATTACATTGCCGGTTGCGAAATTGCATTATCTCTTATAGTTTCCGAGATATGGACTATCAATAATTTACACCTTAGGCTCTGCTTCTAACTTGGGCCCAAATTGTAAAATGGTCTTATCTATTGGCGATTTCGTTCCAATTCACATTCCAAGTAATATTCGGCATGCTAATTACATTGCCGGTTGCCAAATTGCATTATCTCTTTTAGTTTCCGAGATATGGACTATCGATAATTTACACCTTAGGCTCTGCTTCTAACTTGGGCCCAAATTGTAAAATGGTCTTATCTATTGGCGATTTCGTCCCAATTCACATTCCAAGTAATATTCGGCATGCTAATTACATTGCCGGTTGCCAAATTGCATTATCTCTTATAGTTTCCGAGATATGGACTATCGATAATTTACACCTTAGGCTCTGCTTCTAACTTGGGCCCAAATTGTAAAATGGTCTTATCTATTGGCGATTTCGTTCCAATTCACATTCCAAGTAATATTCGGCATGCTAATTACATTGCCGGTTGCCAAATTGCATTATCTCTTATAGTTTCCGAGATATGGACTATCGATAATTTACACCTTAGGCTCTGCTTCTAACTTGGGCCCAAATTGTAAAATGGTCTTATCTATTGGCGATTTCGTTCCAATTCACATTCCAAGTAATATTCGGCATGCTAATTACATTGCCGGTTGCCAAATTGCATTATCTCTTATAGTTTCCGAGATATGGACTATCGATAATTTACACCTTAGGCTCTGCTTCTAACTTGGGCCCAAATTGTAAAATGGTCTTATCTATTGGCGATTTCGTTCCAATTCACACTCCAAGTAATATTCGGCATGCTAATTACATTGCCGGTTGCGAAATTGCATTATCTCTTATAGTTTCCGAGATATGGACTATCGATAATTAACACCTTAGGCTCTGCTTCTAACTTGGGCCCAAATTGTAAAATGGTCTTATCTATTGGCGATTTCGTTCCAATTCACATTCCAAGTAATATTCGGCATGCTAATTACATTGCCGGTTGCCAAATTGCATTATCTCTTATAGTTTCCGAGATATGGACTATCGATAATTTACACCTTAGGCTCTGCTTCTAACTTGGGCCCAAATTGTAAAATGGTCTTCTCTATTGGCGATTTCGTCCCAATTCACATTCCAAGTAATATTCGGCATGCTAATTACATTGCCCTTTGCGAAATTGCATTATCTCTTATAGTTTCAGAGATATGGACTATCGATAATTTACACCTTAGGCTCTGCTTCTAACTTGGGCCCAAATTGTAAAATGGTCTTATCTATTGGCGATTTCGTTCCAATTCACATTCCAAGTAATATTCGGCATGCTAATTACATTGCCGGTTGCCAAATTGCATTATCTCTTATAGTTTCCGAGATATGGACTATCGATAATTTACACCTTAGGCTCTGCTTCTAACTTGGGCCCAAATTGTAAAATGGTCTAATCTATTGGCGATTTCGTCCCAATTCACATTCCAAGTAATATTCGGCATGCTAATTACATTGCCGGTTGCCAAATTGCATTATCTCTTATAGTTTCCGAGATATGGACTATCGATAATTTACACCTTAGGCTCTGCTTCTAACTTGGGCCCAAATTGTAAAATGGTCTTATCTATTGGCGATTTCGTTCCAATTCACATTCCAAGTAATATTCGGCATGCTAATTACATTGCCGGTTGCCAAATTGCATTAACTTTTATAGTTTCCGAGATATGGACTATCGATAATTTACACCTTAGGCTCTGCTTCTAACTTGGGCCCAAATTGTAAAATGGTCTTATCTATTGGCGATTTCGTTCCAATTCACATTCCAAGTAATATTCGGCATGCTAATTACATTGCCGGTTGCCAAATTGCATTATCTCTTATAGTTTCCGAGATATGGACTATCGATAATTTACACCATAGGCTCTGCTTCTAACTTGGGCCCAAATTGTAAAATGGTCTTATCTATTGGCGATTTCGTTCCAATTCACATTCCAAGTAATATTCGGCATGCTAATTACATTGCCGGTTGCCAAATTGCATTATCTCTTATAGTTTCCGAGATATGGACTATCGATAATTTACACCTTAGGCTCTGCTTCTAACTTGGGCCCAAATTGTAAAATGGTCTTATCTATTGGCGATTTCGTTCCAATTCACATTCCAAGTAATATTCGGCATGCTAATTACATTGCCGGTTGCCAAATTGCATTATCTCTTATAGTTTCCGAGATATGGACTATCGATAATTTACACCTTAGGCTCTGCTTCTAACTTGGGCCCAAATTGTAAAATGGTCTTATCTATTGGCGATTACGTTCCAATTCTCATTCCAAGTAATATTCGGCATGCTAATTACATTGCCGGTTGCCAAATTGAATTATCTCTTATAGTTTCCGAGATATGGACTATCGATAATTTACACCTTAGGCTCTGCTACTAACTTGGGCCCAAATTGTAAAATGGTCTTACCTATTGGCGATTTCGTTCCAATTCACATTCCAAGTAATATTCGGCATGCTAATTACATTGCCGGTTGCCAAATTGCATTATCTCTTATAGTTTCCGAGATATGGACTATCGATAATTTACACCTTAGGCTCTGCTTCTAACTTGGGCCCAAATTGAAAAATGGTCTTATCTATTGGCGATTTCGTTCCAATTCACATTCCAAGTAATATTCGGCATGCTAATTACATTGCCGGTTGCCAAATTGCATTATCTCTTATAGTTTCCGAGATATGGACTATCGATAATTTACACCTTAGGCTCTGCTTCTAACTTGGGCCCAAATTGTAAAATGGTCTTATCTATTGGCGATTTCGTTCCAATTCACATTCCAAGTAATATTCGGCATGCTAATTACATTGCCGGTTGCCAAATTGCATTATCTCTTATAGTTTCCGAGATATGGACTATCGATAATTTACACCTTAGGCTGTGCTTCTAACTTGGGCCCAAATTGTAAAATGGTCTTATCTATTGGCGATTTCGTTCCAATTCACATTCCAAGTAATATTCGGCATGCTAATTACATTGCCGGTTGCCAAATTGCATTATCTCTTATAGTTTCCGAGATATGGACTATCGATAATTTACACCTTAGGCTCTGCTTCTAACTTGGGCCCAAATTGTAAAATGGTCTTATCTATTGGCGATTACGTTCCAATTCTCATTACAAGTAATATTCGGCATGCTAATTACATTGCCGGTTGCCAAATTGAATTATCTCTTATAGTTTCCGAGATATGGACTATCGATAATTTACACCTTAGGCTCTGCTTCTAACTTGGGCCCAAATTGTAAAATGGTCTTACCTATTGGCGATTTCGTTCCAATTCACATTCCAAGTAATATTCGGCATGCTAATTACATTGCCGGTTGCCAAATTGCATTATCTCTTATAGTTTCCGAGATATGGACTATCGATAATTTACACCTTAGGCTCTGCTTCTAACTTGGGCCCAAATTGAAAAATGGTCTTATCTATTGGCGATTTCGTTCCAATTCACATTCCAAGTAATATTCGGCATGCTAATTACATTGCCGGTTGCCAAATTGCATTATCTCTTATAGTTTCCGAGATATGGACTATCGATAATTTACACCTTAGGCTCTGCTTCTAACTTGGGCCCAAATTGTAAAATGGTCTTATCTATTGGCGATTTCGTTCCAATTCACATTCCAAGTAATATTCGGCATGCTAATTACATTGCCGGTTGCCAAATTGCATTATCTCTTATAGTTTCCGAGATATGGACTATCGATAATTTACACTTTAGGCTCTGCTTCTAACTTGGGCCCA